>NC_045753.1:10905723-10910896 GCF_008692095.1 Etheostoma spectabile
ATCCACATTACTGATGAATATTTATCACAAATCTCATTGTGTAAATATTTTGAGGAAGCACCAATAGTCAACCCTACAATGTCAACCTAAAATTTGGATTATTCCCTCTCTCTCCCCCCTTTCATTTCTGAGCTGTCCTATACATTAAAATTAAAAGGTCCCATGGCATGACAATTTCACTTTATGAGGTTTTTTAACATTAATATGAGTTCCCCCAGCCTGCCTATGGTCCCCCAGCGGCTAAAAATAGTGATAGGTGTAAACCGAGCCCTGGGTCTCCTGCTATATATAAAAGAAAAGAGACTTCAGATACAGTATTGGGGGACCACAAAGGTCTATAGGACAGCATTCAAAGAGCCATGGGACTTTTTATACATAAATATATATATATATATATATTTAAAAATATAGCATCTCTAAATAACTTAATTTGCCCGATCAACAGTCCAGAACCCAAAGATCCTCTTTTTAAAATTATATAAAACCAAGAAAAGCGGCAAAATCCTCGCATTGGATGAGCTGGAAACAGAAGGTTTGTCATGTGTGATTGATAAATGACACTCAACTAATCACTTTAGCACTACTTTTCATACAGTAACTGCTTCCTCAGACACCTCAGTCCCAGCCCCCATTCACTTTAGATTCTGTCCACCTTCCTCTGCTCCCTCATCATCATCACCTTCTTCTTCCTCCTTCATCTCCTCCTCCTCCTCCTCCTCCTATTCCTCCCCTTTCCGGGTATTAGCGATCCAAAGAAACCTCCTACAGGTCACAACATCAGGCGCCTCCTCCTTGAGCACCATTGGTCCCTAATTAGAGCCTCATGCTGGTGTTTATGTGCTTTCATGGAGCTTAAAGTCAACCACAATCTGAAAGGACTCCAATCATTTCGTGGTAGACTGTCAAAGTCTCATTTTCAAGTTACAACATCTTGCCTCGGCCGGACTAGGAAACTCCATTTATCTGAACTAGAGCAGCGAGCGTTATTAAAAAAAATAAAAACATAAATAAAAATCAAACCAATTACATCCGTGCTGATATTGAGGTGATATTGCAGGATTGACTATTGCTGTTTTCACAATATATTAACACAATAACAGTTTATATAAATATGTCAGCTTTTTCTGACATATTTCACACTTTTTTTTCCCCCCCAACGTTCTTTTTAACATTTTCTTTTTCAATGTCTTTACAATTAAATGAAAAAAACCAAATTCAATGAACGTAGTGAACTGATCATTTATATTACTTGTGAAGAGCTGTAATGGAACCATCCACATTATATTTTTTTGGACAATTTGGTTACAAGAAACCCAAATTTCAGATATGAAAGCGTTGTTGAAAGCGAGTCAAAATTGACCCGAAGACAACAGGAGGGTTAAATACAATGTTTGATTAATTGATTGATTGATTGATTGATTGATTGATTGATTGATTATGCAGCCTTTAAAAAAACAGAGTATGACAAAGCATGTGTCACATCACGATATCTAAACTGTAGAGTAACACCTCACTGCTCCTCCTGCTCCTCCTCCTCCGAAGAGAAGCTTTGTTGTAGAAATAACAATGGAGGCCCTGAGAACTCGTCACCTTTTGTCTCTCAAGTTTCAACTAGCGCAAGGTGGTAAGTTTAGTCGATGTCTGACGTTTGTCCTTCCTCTGACGGAGTCATCAGCTGCATCCGTCTTCAACTACGGGACCCAGCTCGTTAGAGCTGCGACGATTAATCCATTAACTGTCAACCTTTTGAGTAGGGATTTTTTTTAAGACCACAGTAACTATTCTTTGATTCCAGCTTGTTAAATGTGAATATCTTCTAGTTTCTTCTCTCCTCTGGGACAGTAAAGTGAATATCTTTTGAGTTGTGGACAAACTGAGACATTTGAGGACGTCAACTTGGGCGTTTTGGGGAACACTGATCCACATTTTTCAACATTTTCTGAAATTTTAGAGACCAAACAACTGATTGATTAATCGAGAAAATAACGCCCAGGCATGTCCATTTGAACTGGGAGGAGGCCTCGGGGGAAGACCCAGGACTAGGTGGAAAGATCTCCAACCTGGCCTGGGAACGCCTCGGGATCCCCCAGTCGGAGCTGGTTGATGTGGCTCGGGAAAGGGAAGTTTGGGGTCCCCTACTGGAGCTGCTGCCCCCGAGACCCGATCCCGGATAAGGGGACGAAGATGGATGGATGGAGAAATCATCAACAGATTAATTGACAATGAAAATAATCGTTAGCTGCATCCCTACAGCTTGTAATTCCCATTTGAATTGGGGGGGGGGGCTATAAGGGGGACACGGGGTGGCACAGGGTCCCCCTCAATATCCATTGGGCTAGAGTACTGTCAATCTGACAGTTGTGTTTACCTTTGGATCCCAGTACTGTCACGTGGCTTCCTGTTCTGACAACATTCCCTGCCCTTATCACATGACCATGTTTCCATCGTCTCCATTGACAGACCTTCCTCCACAGCGCTGGGGAGGAGGGTCTGTCTAGTCCATCATATCCAATATTTCCATTATTTGTAAGCAAATACACCCCCCCCCCCCCCCCCCAACAGCAAACTTAGTCACTTTTCCAAGTAGTTTTCCTGCTGAAGGTTCAATAAATCCAAATACAGCAGAGAAGATTTATACAAGTCATTATTACCAACAATAAAGACCCCAAATGAAGATTAATGGGTCCAATGTGGACATATTTTGGGATTCCAAAACCTCTACATGATGTGCTCTCCCTCACACAGGTAACATCAAGGTGGGGGGGGGGGTGGAAGCTTCTCCTCTGCAACGTGGGAGCAACTTGAACTGAACTGCCCCGAGGGAAAGTTGGTCAGTTTGGTCGCAGCAGGAGAAATCTACACGGCACACTTCTGCACCATTAGGGCTGAAAATAACAAGTATTCCCACTGTGGATCAATCTGCGGATTATTTTCTGGATGAATAGATGAGTTGTTTGGTCTATAAAATGTCAGAAAACATCTTGTTTTGTCCACAACTCAAAGATTTTCAGTTTCCTGTCACAGAGGGGAGAATAAACTAGAAACATATTCACATTGGACAAGCTGACGTCACAGAATCTTTGACTCAAACCGATTAATTGATTATCAAAATAGGCAGCGATTAACTTCATAGTTGACAATAATGGATTCATCCATGCAGCTCTGTGCACCATTCCTGCAAAAACAGCATTGGAACAACCAGAGATAGAGGGGAGGATGGGTGCCTCCAGAGTAGTTTAGACAGATCAATGAATCCGTCCACTGCCAGTTCTCAGACTACTGCTCAGTTGATTGAATGCTTGTCTGGCTGTAATTTAACCTGAGAAAGTGATCTGAAGACATCACAACAACCAGTCTCTGGGAGCTGGACTCAAGTGGTCTCGGATGTGATCCAGCATTTTCGAGGAAGAAAGAAAAACCCTCCTGGTGAACTCAATCCTAACAGAACAGGCTGTTCTCACAACACAGGGGCTAAGACACAACAGGGGAAGTCAACTTAAGTTGTCCTTTAATCGGCTGTCCTTTGACCCACCGGAGCCTGTCCCCGTGCAGCAGGTGTCCCTCCGCGGCCGGAGGACGCGTGCTCATCGGCAGGGAAACCAACTACCAAACATGCCTTCTCACCTTGTAGACATTCTCCGTTATACGGTGCACCTCGTCGGTCCGGGACATCCTTGCTGGAGCGTCAGTCACAACCATAAACTAGGGATTCCTTATTTATGTGAGGCTGAGATGGTTTTTCCGAACTGTGGCGGGGGAAAGAGAGAGCGGTGTTTGCGGGGGATCGGGTCTCTGGTCCGCCGGAGACAGAGAGACAGGCTCGTGTGTCCTCGGGATCCCTGCTTTTATAGGAAAGTCCTCCTCTGCGCCCACACCGGCTCCCCACGCAGCCACTTCCAGTCCGGGGCTGTCGGCTGGAGCGCAGAGGCGGACTCACTGCAAGAGGGGCGGTGCTGCCTTCACGGGAGGTGGGAAATATGAAAACATAGGACAAGTTCCTTCAGATATTTCCGTTTCGATGTTTCATACATCAAAAAACATTCATCAAATATTTTTATTAGTTAGTAAAGTTAGGGAATAAATAAACTAAATAAAATATATTTGTATGTTTTAATCTGACACTTCTTAGGTTAAGAAAGAAAAGGTAAACAAAGTATATGAATATAAAATTATGATATGAAGTATACTATTGTGTAGACCTACTATATTAGGTTTTGTACCATTTTTTATTAAAATAAAACATTGTATAGAAAGTTTATGTAAGTCTAAAAATATTTTTCATTGAATATAAATTTAACTATCTATTTTATACATAGCCTAAAAGCCTTAGTAATGTGTATTTAGTGTTTCATAACCACTGGTCCTGAAGAAAGTCAGCATCTATCTATGATTTTTAGGACAGACCATTTTTGGCATCTTCACAAATGCTGTGCAGGGCAAGACATTTGTCAAACGGCTTGAAGTCAGGTTGACGAATATTTGAATTATCCCATTATTTATCACTAATTTTGTCATATTATTTTAAGTTAAACACCAATGATGTGTTCTCTTCTTCCTGCTTCCCTTATTATCGTTGCTTATCAATGAACCCTTACTAACTCCAACAGCAGAATTAGTCACAGATGAACTTTCCTCGGAGTCAGTGAATGCAGCACAGCAGTTTTAAAGAGCCACGCCTCCTCCGCCGTGTCACACGCTGCCCACGCGCCGCCCCTGCTACGTCCATTCAGAAGACCTGACTCAGCACCTCCAGACACATACTGTATATGTATACTATATGGTTATATATCTGTCCAAAATTCAAATATGTTCAAATTCAAATATGTCCAGGATATTCCTAAAGGCAGCTTCCCTCAAACAGGCTCCTGTCGTTCTAGTGGCAGGACGGAGGCTGTAATATAGTATAATAGTAGCCTACCTGTTGTTTTTGATAAATAATACACCATACTGTCCAGCCAGAAGGACTGTTTGTGTTGAGCATGCATCATATTTAATATTCCTGTGATGAGAGATAACGGTGGGCTCTGTATTAGTGTGTGGCTCAGGTTGGGATGAGTGGGATGGAAGAATTAAAGCCTTGGATGGGGGGCTGGGGAATCCCACACATTAAGGGGGGCTTAGATCTCCACCTAGCCTGTTTCAACAGTGTGTGTGTGTGTGTGTGTGGGGGGGG
>NC_045753.1:10910906-10918088 GCF_008692095.1 Etheostoma spectabile
GGGGGGGGGGGGTCTGGTGTTCATCCCTCAGGAAATTTAGAGCATCAAACGCTTCATTTCATGCCTGCTGGTGAATTTTTCTGCAGCAATTTGTGCCTTTTCTGCATGCAACTGTCTTTATTTATGTCAGTATTGATATTATTATTATTATTATTATTAGTAGTAGTAGTAGTAGTAGTACTAGTAGTAGTAGTAGTAATAATTAATCACCTGTATTGTTCAAAACTTTTTTCTTTTTGGAGATTTGCAAAAAAAACGTGTTTAGGGGTGGTTTTTTTTAGGAATTGTGCAAACCTAACAACAAATATACAGTATGCTTGTCAAAGGATTTCAACTCTTTGACCGCCCCCCCCCCCAACCTCAGTGTACTGCCCACCCAGACTGAGTGTGTGTTGATTGTCACAGCTGATTAAAGCAGGAGACCACACTGCAGACAGTTAGTGAAAATCAATACTGATTTCTTCCTCTGTGACTATTCAACAATTAGTTTCCAAACTTGAATGTAGGTTTATGTTTTCACTGATTGCCAATCAGTTCATCTTGACGTCTAATTATACACAAACAAATCGAGATAGCGGTGAGTGTTAATCACGGTGAGTTCAAGTTGTAGAGACTCGAGTTAAAGTCACAACAACGAGGACTCGAGAAAACACCAAGTCTCAAATGTTGACCTGGAAAAATAAAGTGAATAAAACATGAGTGTGTGAGTTTTAGGACTGTGCAATGAAACAATTTGACACTAAAACCACAGATTTAAGAGGATGTTCCAGTATCTGTGGCATTCTAATAGTCAGCATTCAGAGGCCAGACTGATT
Organism: Etheostoma spectabile; assembly: GCF_008692095.1. NCBI lineage: Eukaryota > Metazoa > Chordata > Actinopteri > Perciformes > Percidae > Etheostoma > Etheostoma spectabile. The sequence goes on from NC_045753.1 coordinate 10,911,722, forward strand.
TGCAGGTGATTTACGACGTGGTGTTGAAGACTTGAACTCAAACTCAGCTTCAGAGTGTCTGTATGCAGAGCTGTTACTTTGACTCGAGTCACATTTAAGTCACATGAGACTGTGACTCCTTACTGAGGGGGTTTGCCCCCCCTTGCACATTAAATTCCGTTTTTTGACCTTATTCCTAAAAAGACACTTCTCCGACTGAGCTGTTTCCAAGGTTAATGAAGTGCAGCCGTGCAGAACAGGATTAGAAGCGTTGGACCGATGGAGGACTCGTTGGAGCGTCACAGCGTCCCTCTTTCATTCCTTTAACCAGCTTCCTGAAAAGGTCTCTGTTGCCGCTCCAAAAACCTGTAAGGTAGAGGTGGGCTACGTTTGGCACATACACACATGTAGGGAAATTCATTCTCTTTAACCCATATTTAACCCATCACTCAAGGGAGCAGTGGGCAGCCATTTACAGCGATCTGAGTCAGTGCCTTGCTCAAGGGGGAAAAAAAGTGACAAATGTTGAAAAAAAACTACAAAAAAGCAGAAAAAAAAACACAATAAAAAAAAATTGGAATAAAATTGACAAAAATGGCAAGAAAAGTGTCGAACAAAAGAACAAAATGTTGAAATTTCAACCAAGAAAAACACAAAGTTGCATCGTCGACGGGAAGATAACACGAGGGTTAAAACCGACCGAAAGAACTGGACAAATGGCGAGTTACCAGGCTAGCTGTTAGCCCCTGGTTCCCGTCTTTATGCTAAGCTAACTGGCTGTGTAGCCATGTATTAAAACTAACTAGATTCAACGTGTTAATTTGTGAGCTTTAGTGCTGTTGGCAGATTTTATCACTTTTGGACAAAACCAAAGTTAGTCTTAATACTTAGCCTAAGACATTTTTTGGGGTATTTATAATAATAATAACTTATTTAAATAGTGCCTTTCAAGAAACCAAGGACAATTTCCAGAAGGACTGTGGCTAAGCTACAGGAGGTGGTAGGCTGTGGTAAACGGGTGGTGTTTCAGGAGTTTTTTTTAAAGATGTCCAGGGATGTAGCATTTCGGATCTCTACAGGGAGGGTGTCTCCAGAGGGGTGGGGCTGCAACACTAAGGGCTCTGTCTCCAGGGGTACAGGGTCTGGTGTGGGGGGATGGAGAGCAGGCCAGGGGTGGGGTGTACGGATGGAGGTCGGAGAGGTACAGAGGGGCCAGGGCATGGAGGGATCTGTAGGTGAGAAGGAGGATTTTATATGTGATGCGGGACTTAATTGGGACCCAGTGAAGGTGGATGGGGGTTTGGGTGATGTGCTGCCAGGTCTTCGTGTGGGCGAGGACCCTGGCAGCAGAGTTTTGGACATTTTGGAGTTGATTTGATAAAAACAATGACATGAAATATGGAATGAGATGCAACAAAGTTAAAAAAAAAAAGAACATTCTGGTATCGAGGCACTAGTTAGCCCTGGTCTTCAGAATTGATTTTGTGTGTGTATGTGTGTGTGTGTACATTCAGTACACAGTGGAGGTGTAGTCAGGTAGGCAAGGACACACACTCACACACCTACATACTCAAAGCATCCATTCAGCAGCATCTGACTCCCCTCCATGCCCATCCTACTCACCATGGTCCTCTCAGCCCATTTATCCACGCTCCAGATCCACGTCTGATTCATCAGCGCGGCGCTCTGACATTCAGGTTCCTGTTTGTGTGCGCCGCCCACTCTCCCTCCAACACACGCACGCACGCACGCACGCACGCACACACACACACACACACACGATGGACTGTAGTGCTCAGTCAGCGGGGGAATGATAGAACCGGTCCATTCAGTCCAATAACAAAGACAAAGACACCAATTCAGGCTCCAAGAGGTCCAAATGAAATGTCCAAACACACGCAGGCATTGTGTAATGAAAACACTTCAAGGCAACATGTTACGGCATCTTTTGAAAATATAATATAAACACTGATGCTTTGGTCCTGCAGGAGAAAGAAATGCAGATAGAAAGGGTTTCGATGGGTTATCATGTTTAAATCTAACTTCCATCATCTTCATTTGAATTAATATCTAGGTTTGAGAGACGGCCAGAAGTACGTGGACCATGGTGCGCCCTGGTGGCTCACCTGGCTGACGTGGCGCCGCATGTACAAAGGCTCAGTTACAGACGCAGCGACCGCAGGTTCAACTCCAACCTGCGTCCGTTTGCATTCACCTGCTCTCTCCCCTTTCCTGTCGGTCAGCTGTCCTGTTATAATAAAAGGCCCAAAAATTCCCCCCCAAACATCTTTGAATTATGTGGACAATCATTACACCCAAACACCAAAGTTATTGAATCCAAATTGCTGTTTTTTTATGGGGTTTTTTTTTCTACATGTGATTCCAAAACATCTGGTTTCAGACACCACATGTTGAACCTGCTGCAGGGATTTGCTCCCATTCAGACACCAGAGCATCACTGAGGTCCAACAGTGATGCCGGTGATCAGGTCTCGGTGTTGGACGGGGTTTAGGTCAGGCCTGTGTGCGGTCCTGTCCAGTTCTTCCACAACAAACCAGGAAAGAAGGAGTTTGTGGAGCTGGCTTTGTGCACAGGGACGTTGTCGTGTTTATAGGCGTAGACTTTCGGGGTGTGCGTACATTTGTCCCTCACCCTCCACCAAATAAAAACAGAAAAGCAGCAGAGGACTTTTCATTTTGCTTTTAACAATAACTCGGGTAAAGTCAGCGCTGGCAGCATGCAACCTCTAAAATAACTGTTGTAATCTGCATCAAGGACCGAGACATTTCCACAGTAATCCTCCCGTTGTCCTCGGGTCAAATATTACCATTTTTAAGGTTACTGTATGTCAAAAAATTTGATTTCTTTCAACCAAAATTGTCCAAAAAAATCTATAAATACATTGAAAAATGTGACAAAAGCATCAGGAAAAGCGTAGAAAAACAAAAAGTTGCATGGGCGATGGGAAGACAACACAACGGTTAAATCGATGTAGAACACGTACAAATTGGAGCGTTACATTTATTAAAATGCAGGAAGTCCCCCCAAATGTGTTAGATGTTAAAACCTGACCTAACAGACTCAAACCAAATCACATCCCCCCCAACGGATACCTGAGAAAATATCTGTCGCCATCGTGTGTTCAACTGGGGAATGAGAGAGAGAGAGAGAGGGAGAGAGAGGTAGAGAGGGGGAGAGGGAGGGGAGAGCGGAGAGCGAGAGAGCTGGAGAGGGGAGGGGGAAAAGAGAGAGAGAGGAGGGGAGAGGGAGGAGGGGAGGAGAGAGGGGGGAGATGAGAGGGAGAGAGAGAGAGAGAGAGGAGAGAGAGGATGAGAGAGGAGAGAGAGAGAGAGAGGAGAGTGAGAGGGAGTGGAGGAGAGAGGAGAAGAGGAGAGAGATGAGAGAGAGGGAGGAGTAGGGAGGAGAGAGAGAGAGAGAGAGAGAGGGAGAGAGAGGGAGAGAGGGAGAGAGAGAGGGAGAGAGAGAGAGAGGGAGAGGGAGAGAGAGGGAGAGAGGAGGGAGAGAGAGGGGAGGGAGAGAGGAGGGAGGGGAGAGGGAGAGAGGGGGGAGAGAGAGGGAGAGAGAGGAGAGAGAAGGGATGGAGGGGAGTGAGGGAGGGAGGAAGAGAGGAGAGAGAGGAGAAGGGAGGAGGGCAGAGAGAGAGAGAGAGAGAAGGAGAGAAGAGAGAAGAGAGAGGGAGCAAAAGAATGAAGAGGAACGAGAGAGAGAGAGACAGGGAGAGGAGGCCGCTTGATGCTGCAGCCTGTCAGTGTGTATCATCAGTGTTTCTTCTCTTCTGTGAGATTACCTGATTTACAGATTAGTTCTTCAAAGATACACAAGCTTAATCCTCACAAACGTCGGCCATCTTTTTGGGCTGCAATGTAACACGATGTATAACGATCGTCGAACGAACCCAGTGAAATAATTACGGGCTCCTGTGAGGAGGACATCGGTGGTAGATGTGTCGATTATTATTTCCTTGAAGGGCTTACCAGCTGTTGTCTGGGTACGCGACCACGCTGACTTAGCCTTTGTCCGATGACACCCGACTAATCCCAAGGGGGCAGAGGATCAGATTAGTGACAGCATGCTGGGATGGGGGGGGGCGGGCTCAGAGTGCAGTTGTATTGCGAACGGATGCTTATGCAAATGAGTCGGTCACAATCAGAAAAAGTTCTGGGTCGGTCTAACATTGGAAGCAAAGCTCGTCAGCGGGCACGAGGCAGACGATTCGCGCTGTGACGAGATAATGTTATTTATCACTAATAAACTTCATCTCATAACATCAATCACACATACAATCTAACCGTCTCACGCTCGGTCCGGGAGCCAGATAGTTTGGGTTTAACGTGCCCAAATTTAAAGTCCTTGTCATTCCTTTTTGGAGTTAACCCTCATGTTGTCCTCATGTTGTCCCATGTTGTCCCATGTTGTCCTATATCAATGTTCTTTTAATTCCCCAAAATAACATGATTGATTCCAACTCTTTGCCAAGTACAATCTCTACTTTCATTAATTTTGGGTCTTATTCAATTTTTATGCATTTGAAAAAAAAAAGTGTTGTTGAAATAGTGTTGAGTAAAAGTGACATATTCCAGTCTGTGATTATCATCACATCCATTCCTTTAATTAGAGTCTCAATAATTCCTAATTTCTGCTTTCTAACTCAAACTTAGGTATAATTTCCAATAAATAGAGGTTTATGACCATAAATTCCAAAAAATACTGTAAAACTAAAGTATAAGTTAGTGTTACTAGTGGTTGAAAAGGTCAAAAAAGTGACGAACACTGGAGAAAAAATATACGTCCAAAGGGTTGAAAAAAAGAGACAAAAACATAAAAGTTAAAAACATCGATAAAAAAGCATCAAGTTTTATTTTCAATTTTTATTCAACCATGACAAAAACACCCACTTCTCAATATTCAGACACTTTGTTTTTTTCAAAGTTCTGTACATTTTACATGTTAGTGTCCCCCCCCCCCCCCCCCCCCCATTGTTATGGTCACTTTTTTCAACACATTTAAATCGCTTTATCTGATGTTTTTGCCCCTTTCCAGGACAGTTTCTAGTTACTTTTTATTGTGTGGTGTGAAGCACTTTAACACGGAGTTTAAAAACATGGAGTGCTCTATACATAAAGATTTGAGTATATAACGAGGGCGTTGCATTCTGGAAAGAGACGTTTCTGCAGAGTTTTCGTTCCCTGAGCGTCATTACACCTAAATCCCACTCACCTCTGCTAGCAGAAAAGCCTCACAAAAACTAAGAAAAAAATAAAACCCCAAAACCGATTGGAGGATGTGGAGATAGATGAGGGTCATTGGGTCCTATGGACTAACAACGACACGCACACGTGCGTTTAAGTCATTCCCAGTGATGGACATGATTTCATGACGACACAAACGCCTTTAATAGAGAATCATCGATGGCTCCTCCCACACACTACCAAGTGCTCGAACGCAGGTGCAGGCCCGCTCCTCTCTGATCTCACAGGTCTCAAACGCTCGCGTTGTTCCACAGCATGCGAGGGTGTGGGACCAGTCCCTCCGCGCTGTGGACGTCGATCGGCATGCCGGCGACGAGCCCAACCTCCGGATTTGATGGACGAGTCCAGTGTCTGAGGGGGGAGGGGGGGGTGGGGGATCTCCAGCAAAATGTCTCGTGCTGCTCCTGCGCTTCACGTGGGACTCGAGCGTTGAGGAGGAGGCGCTCCGGCATACACGCGAGCATCTCTCGCTGCTGCTGCTTCCGGGGACGCTCCTCCTGAACAAACCATTCACACGTTCCACGCAATGGACTTCTGTGCAATTCATTCCAGTGCAATATTAGTATTTAACCATGTTACATTACTGTGCAATATTGATACTCAGACTTTTGATACAAAAGGTGAAAAAAGACGACCATAAGTTTAACATAAGTATACACCCCCTATTAAAATACGGGGCTAAGTAGCACCCCCCTATGTAAATACAGGGGCATAAGTATCCCCCCTATAAAATAGCAGGGGGCTAAGTATACACCCCCTATGTTAAATACAGGGGCATAAGTATACACCCCTAGTGTGATACTATGTCATCCTGATAAATTCCCTGACCTTTGGATTTAAGTAGCCCCCACCCCCCCCCCCATCATTATACACATTCCCTTCCCACATAGAGATAGGCATGGGAATCTTTACTGAAAAATAAGATCTGCACTAACACTATGCCTATCTCTAGTTATGGTGAAGGGTATGTGATGATTGGGGGGGGGGGGGGGTGTTGTTGTTTTAATTCCAAAGTCCTCAAACTTATCTGCTGTTGGGGTGACACTTCCACTCGGGCATGGACTCATAAAATACGACCGCGACAAACATCGAGGCTTTTGTGCCGAGAGGGGAATTGA
>NC_045753.1:10918113-10930148 GCF_008692095.1 Etheostoma spectabile
GCAAAAAGGCCTTCGGAGTAAGAACCCGAATACCCCAACCGGCGGAGAGACATTGACAAAGGACAGACAGCAAAAGGGACAGAAGACCAAGAAGTGAGGGTGGGGGTAATTTTTGCTTTAAGGACAGAGAGGCCCGAGCTATTTTTTTTCGCCAAGGAGAGTATGGTTGGAGGACTTTAAAAAACAAGCAGGAGCTAGAGAAGGAAATTTAGATATTGAGCAGTGAAACTTACGGGATTTGGTCGGGGAGTTTGACCCCAGAAAACGATGGAGATTGTGATGTGCAAAAGTAACGCAGAGAAAGCTAGATAGCTAGAAGAATGCCCCAGGCACTTACGGAATGAGTGTGTGTTTACAAGCGAGTTGGCTGCTTCCAAGGTTGGCTGAGAAGAACTTAATTAGAACAGGAGTTTTTAATGTTAGGAAAAGTTCAATTTGGAAGTGAGGTGAAAAAAAACAGCAACCTCAGTGATTAGGTAAGAAACATGTGGGGTAATAAACTAATAATTGACTGTTCGGTGTTGGCTTTGTGGAGCAGATAAGAGTTGCGACGAAGCTCTAGGATCTGGGTGGTTGTTCTTACTGGAATGTTTAAGTGAGGGATTGTAAAAAGGGATTGTGCTTGGAGACGGGAATGACACATATGAATGGCAATAGTTAAAAACTATAGTTGGTTGTGGAGGAGGATGTACGTAATTTGTTTCATGGGTCCTGGCCTCGGAAGGTGCAAGCAGAGAGAAGAAAACACATGGACGTAGGAAGTTTTTTAGGATGTCGCAACGGTGCCATTCAGTGGATGAGAGACCGAGGGCTGAGGAGGAGGAGGGAGGGAGCCGTTGGATGTAGAGGATTCCGTATAAAACAGGGAACTGGTTTAAAGCAGTATTGGCGACTTTTTATGTTAAGACAGGATGTTGAATTGGGAACGTGGACCGCTGAGAGACAAACTTGGGGGGCTAACAACTCCCAGGCCATTAATTCCTTTTCAAACTCCCAAGAGATTTTCAACCCGAGCGTTACTACTTTGAAAGGAGGAGAAGAGATGTAACTTACCTTCGAAGGCTCCATGTCGTTCCTCTCAACTACACCTTTTTTCGGTCGCCAGATACTACTGGCAGAAGACGCAGGCAACTCGATTCAGGGGGCCAGCGTAAAGCGCGCAAGAGGGGTGTCGAGAAGGGGGAGCTTTATGCCCATCGGTGCATACTGCTCTGATGGGGCTTTGAGGGAGACTTAGGACAGGCTTCTCGCCCGGTAGGCTTAGGGGGGGGGGGCCGAGAGGGGGTTCTGCAGAAGAGGCTGGGCAATGTAAAATCCTGTAACGGGCCACAGGGGGGACCAGTGGAGAAGGCGATGCAAGCAGTCATCTTCAGCATTGGGGGGGAACGAAAGCCCTGGAAGGAGCGGAGAGAGCGGAGGGGAAGAGACTCGCGGGAGGAGAACGGAAAGAGGTCTTTAAGGCTAGATCAATGAGTTCTAAGCAAGACAGAAAGGACAGCGGAGTAGCGTTAGAAAAGCCGAAGGGGAAAGTAATTATAGAGCCAGACTGTATGTGATGCCATCCCTTGAAGTTGTTTGGTTCAGATTGTTGTTCCTCAGTTCAATTCATGATTTGCTGCTTTCTTTAATGGCTATACCTTGGAGAATCTTTTACAATTAAAGGGGCAACACAGGACTGTGGCCCTTTTCTCAACCATTGGCCAAATTAAGGTTGGAACACCCAGGAGACGCGAGAGAAGGGAACAAGCAGAGAACGGCAATTAGAGAGTTGCACACAGTGATCCGGGTTGGACGTTGCATTTTACATAAATGGATAGCGATATCTGTGCTATGGTTCTGAAGAGACCATTTAAAATGATAGGGCTAGGAAGGATCCAACGGAATAGATGAGGGGTTTAATGAGCTGGAGAAGGGAGTAGAAAGGGAGATATAAGCTTATTGTGTTAATTGGACTATGTGATCAAATTTGTGAAGATTGAAAAAACCAAGTGAAGATGGTAGGAGCAATCCAGTAAAAGACAATCCAGGGTTACTGTAGTATAATTTCAGTTTATCATTTGAACGGCTGCGACACATTCAATTTTGTCTTTAGGTGTAAAGTAGTGATCCTTAACCCGTGTCTCTTCGATTACACTGAGCACAGAACCTAAGCTGAGGTGCGGGTTTTTTCTTCACTTCATGCGCACTGTTCTCGCCAGCAGATCCAAGTTTTTGTGGGTAGTTTTTTTATCAAGGGGAGGGAAGCATTTGTGTTTGTGGAGGAATTTCTCTGGCGGTGATCCGTCAACAATGACGGAAGGGACAAACGGTAATTATTGTACGAGTCTCAGGGCACTGCAGGCCTTTCATTTTTACGTAGAAGTCACGCACAACGTAAAGGATGGAAGATTGAAAGCGCCATTCCTGAATTAGGGACAAGCCTGCTGATCAAGCAAAGGAGTCTCCCGATACTAGGTCCCTTGAGAAGGCTAGAGTTTTTTTTGTAGCTTGGTTATTTCAGTTATTTTATTCATGCGGAAGATTCCCGAACAGGGGAGAGTATTTAAGAGGATGCGCAGAGGAGAAAGGAGGAAAAGAAAGAAAGATGGAGAGAAAGAATGTTGGGAACATGTGAGCAAAAATTGCGAGCGGAGAGGCCGGAGAGGGGGGAGGGCAAAACCACGCTCGCGTAAGATGAGAAGCCATTTTCGAATCACCCCGTTATTTCGTTTCCGGACGTTGGCCATTGTGGAAGTGGGTTGGAGAAGAGGGGTTTAGTGTGGGAGTTGGTTGTGTGTCACTGACCAACTCGCCATGGAACAGCGACAGAATGAGTATCGCGGATAGGGGAGGGCACACCCCCAGAGAGTGTGGGGAAGAGAAGATCGATACCAGCATTGTATTAAATATTTTTGATAGGCAATGCTGTTTTTAGTCGCGTTACCCAGTACAGAAGAGGTGAATTCGATCGTTGTCGAGCCGCACGAGAACGCTTTTTATTATATTGTTGGTCAGTGATGGCTGCGTTGAATTACTCCCCATTTCCATTGAATTAAACAGTAAAATGTATTAAAAATGGATGTAACTGTATTGAAATGCGCGATTAAATATTTTGTATTGTGGCATAGAATCGTGATGATATTTTTGTACGGGGAGGGCGTGTACTTCTGGTTTGTTCGCACCCCCTAGATCGAGCCACACCGAATGAATATCTGTTAGTTGTAAGAGCGGCAAGTGAAGACTGAGGGACGAGAAGAAGAGGAGGGTTATTTGTGATGACACAAGTATGGTTTTGTTCCACTGGAACCCACCAAATCTGCCAACTGTTTCTAGTTGAGACTTGTATAACTATAATTAAGGTGTGTGTTGATATATCGTCTATAATATATGAATAATAGATAAGAACAGAAGTAAAAAAACAGGAAGTCTACTGGGAAGGGAGACCTTTCAACAAAAAGAAATGGCAAGAAAGTAATGCAGGGGCATGTGGTTAGATGTTTGTGCATTTCCTATGACTTTTTGGGCTTATAGAAAGTTAGGGCAGATGTTTGATAGATGACATCAGTGCAGGGGTTTGGAAATAGCCACCAAAGCTTCAGTGAAATACCCACCACAAGATGTGGATGTTATGCCTCCTCTCTTGCGTTTGAGGTTTTTTCTGTCCTTCATCTTATGTTCTTTTTTTAGGTTTCTCTGTACGCTTTAGTTAGCTTACATCTCCGCTCTGTCTCTCGATGTCCATTTGACCATTTATCCACATAGGCACGAGTTTGGATATGGCACAATGGTTAGCGTGATCGTCTTCCCATGCTTATTCAAGTATTCTTGCCTCTGCCTTGTGTGGTCTCTCCCCACCAACCTGTTGTTCCGTCTGTCAAACGCGGAGCCTGAAAAGAAAACGTAGCTGGGATTGACTTAGTTTGTCTCCATCAGAGCTAGCGTAGAGAACAAAGGGAGGGGACAGAGGGCCTGTGATGATCACAGAATCAGGGGAGAACGCTCTTTTTCTCGCTCGGGAGGGATGGAGTTGTGATCTTGAGAGCTGCGGTGCCGTGATTCGTAGAGCAGGACAAAAAGATATTCACGAGCCCACAAACGCGCAAACAGGCACGCAGGCGCGAGGGAGGAAGGAAAAACGAAAACAGGGAAGGAGATATACAGCGGGGGGATGTGGAAGAGGAGTAGAGGATCTGATGGGAGAGGGGGAGCGACGAAGGAAGATTTCAGGTGGAGAGAAGTGGGAGTGGATGGAGGAGGGAACTCCCTGGGAAGAAGGTCGATCGTAGATCAGCATTATTTTCCAGTCTGGATGAGAGAAGAGGGATGATGAACAGTCAGACCTCCCCCTTGCTGTGAGAACATGTTCATGCTTGAGCAAGACATTACTATGTGTACATAAAGAAAACAGGTTTTTGGAGGGTTGAAAGGTGGGCAGTGAAAATTCGAAATAACATAAAAAAAGGAGTGGTCTGAGGATGCCCAGCCCACCAGCCTTTCACACCAGCGTTTCACAACCTGCCAAAATTCGCACATGTGCAGGTGGCCCAGAGGGAGGGCAATCTAGAATTTAGCCGGTCAACGACAGAGGCAGACTCCCACAGTGGAGCCTACTTGCGACCAATGGGCGAGCCGCCAGAAAACGGAGGGACTATCCCAGAAAGAGCATAGAGAAAGAGGAAAAAAGCTCAGATGTAAGAACCAAGGACGAAGAAGCAGAACGGGGTGTGGGAGTGTACAACTTTGTGACGGGAGTGAACTATATTCTTCGTCTGATCAGGAAGCGCACAATCATCCGGCATCTGTACAGAGCAAAAGAAAATTAGTTTAATGCTATATATTTTGATCTTGAGCTGTATTCGAAGTACAGGCCCTTTGAAGGTACATTTTTACTACTAGTAAGAGCAAAAGAAACTATAGTTGAACCTTTAAATAAGTCCCATGAAATCTGATAAAAAGAGGAAAAAACAAGACAAAAACGACAGCGACCCCATTAGGTCGAAGGTCTATTGCTTCCAAGGGAGCAACAAGCCAATATACAAGTTGTGGGGGAACGCCACTGTTAGAAAGCTTAACAGCCGTGGAGTAGAGTTGGGGGACGAAGGGAATTGGATTTAGAATTAATGTAAATATTAGACACGGGCTGCAGACACCTCTGGAGTCACTACTAACCGAACTTTCAAACGATAAGGGTTAGCTCCCTTGTATGTGGAAATGCCTTGAAAGAAAAATTACAAAGTGGGGTGCCAGAGGGACCAGGCATGGTATACCCAAAAGACCAAGTCGAATATATTTCTTTGTGACAGGATGTTGTTGCGTAGGAAACCAACTCCGGACTTAGGGGGTCAGGCTCACTCTTGTTGTCAGGGAAAAGCATTAGTTAGATGTTTTAGTGTGTTTCCCACTTACCAGAAAAAAACGGCTTCACAAGCAAAACAGTGTAAGTAAAAGAATGATTATAGCAGGCTTTAAAAGTCGAAAACTGAAAAAACAGGGGATGGCACTTTTGTGTACAGACGGGTGTACTGATTCCGTTGTTGGCATTTTCCAAAACCGAAAAACCTCAAGGCAAGGGTTTCCTGGGATATCATTTGTAGGTTGAAAATCAAATTAAACCAGAAACTAGGGGAACAACACAGTAATAAAGCACAAGTTGGGCAGAAACATGACATGCATGATACTGCAGTCCGCATAACAGCCAAATTTATGAAGCAGGGATGGAGAGAAGCCCAGGAGATGGGTTCATGCGGTGCCTGGGGCACAGGGAACTTGGTCGAGAGTTTTAAAAGGCCCGCGCTGATTCGCACAAAGGACTTAAGCTGTACTAGGCTTATTAATAGAGTGCGCCCACAACACCAGACGAACGAACACGGTACAGCAAAACTATGAGTAGGAAATCAAGAGAGGGTGTTATGTAACTTTTTCTTTGCTCTTTAGCGAAAAGATGTGCTGTTTCTGAGGGGGCCGACTGGTTGAGACTAAGGGATAGAAGCAGTTGTGACAAAGTGAAGGAAGAGAAAGGGGTGAGATGTGGTGACTGTTTTGGCTCTCAGAAGATCATGTTAGAAGGGGGACGGATCCCACCGAACAGCTAAAAGGCCGAAAACCATCGCAAGGAAGCGAACAGAGCGGCAAGGTCCAGTATGTGTATGTGTGTGGAAGGGTGTGTTGTATTTTATTAGTGATTTGGTCTGTTAAAGCACTCTGAAAAAGAAACAAGGACAGGGGTGTAGTTCAGGAGGACACCCATGGCAGAAGAGTCGATGCTGCTTTGTCGAAAGAGAGAAGACCCAATCCTCCCTGTATTGTACACACGAAGGGATGAATGTATCATGTTCAATGTGGTTGAGTTGAAGGGAGAGGGGTGATGTCTCCAGAGAGGAAAGATGTTGTTGATGCTCACAATCAGACCAATAGAAAGAAAACAAGTTAAGAGTGCGGTCTCATGGCTATAGGAAAGAATAAAAAACCACGAGGGATGACCAAAAGCCGCTCTGCACCGGGAGCGACTGGAAAAGAAAAACCTTGACACACTCCGACCAATGAACAGGAGAGAGGAGGCGAGTTTAACTATTAGCTTTTAACACAGGAAAAAACTCTCTTAGAAAATTACAAGAAAATCCAGCATGTGGAGCCCGACGAACATGGAGGATGTACAAGGAGCAAAGGGGGACGGCCGGACAAGAAGTCATTACGGGGCTGGCAGGAGTAGGGAGAATACGTAAATAGAAAACCGGAGAGGAGGAAGAAATAGAAAGGGAGAACTGCCGCAAGCAACACTAGGGGAATTTGGAGCGGAGCGAGAGGAATAGTAAGAGGGCCGGAGGACGAGACCAAGTGTGCGGGCAACCTACGTTATTGGGGATGTGGACGGGAGTTGGAGGGGGTAGGATGAGAGTGCGGTGGGGGGAATGGTGGACGGACAGCTGATTAGAGTAGGGGGCAAGGGGCGTACAGAGTTTTGGAACCCCCCGTATGATAGATGGGTAGTGAGGGCTTTGTCGCACAAAAAACAAAGGGGTAGATTGGTAAGAGTACATTGAGTTCCTGTCTCATGATTGGGAAAAAGTTTCTTTGTGGCAAATAAGACCACAATCCTGTCTTTCCCTAACCTGACTGAAAGTGGCTGGGTGAGGTAGCCTCAAGATAACCAGGAAAAATACCAGTGAAGAAAAGAAATCCTGCTTAGGGTGCTATTGGTACTGTAAAAGGGATGTTGGGAGACGGGACCGAGAGGATGAGAGAGAGGGGAGAAGGAGAGATGGGACGGAGCTTGTTGGAGGGGAGAAGAGGAGAGGAGGGAAGGGGAGTGGACTGTAAAAAAGGGCGGTGGTAAGAAAGAGCAGATATTTGAGGGCGAATATGGAATGTCTTACAAACTTGTGAAAAAAGAAGTAATGACCGTAATTCCGGAGAGGAGATGATGTCTTACAAAACGGCTTTTAGAAAATGGTGAGAGTTAGTCAAGTTAGGCAAGTAAAGTTATGCACGAACGAAGAACTGTACGGAGAACAGGGTTGGATGTTGGCAAAAGAATACAGAAGTAAGAACCAAACTTGCTAAAGAATTATGAAGCCCCGCAACTTATCGATCTACCAAGAACTAAGTAGTTTAGCAATTGGAATCAGAAAAAACCTATGAAATTCATATATTTGTATAGGATAGAGAGCAAGGGTGCAGGCATTGTCTGTGAACGGATTTGGACATCTAGTGAAAGGCATTTGATATATGTTGAAGAATTTCCCCGCCTCAAGTGTTGCCCTTCCGAAGTGTTGTAAATTATATTCAATGCAATTGTAAAAACAAAAGAACGGAAGAAGGAAAAAACGTTATGCAAAAACTCTGCCCGCAAACAAAATTCAACGTTCTTCAAAGTTACGCTTACGGGGAGGGAGGGGAGAGGAGAGGAGAGAGGGAGAGGTGACGAGTGAGGAGAGTGGATGAGGGACTAGGAAAAAATGTTTACCTTAAGCTAAAGCGCACAAAAGGCCAGCTACCAAGGTGCAAAAGAAGGGAGGGTTAACGGAGTGTGCGGGATGTATGTGGAGGGAGTTTCAGTGGTAGGGTTTTCTGTGCGAACGGACCAGCATCCTGATTTTCTCTCTACAGGCTTGCCTTTCTTGAATTTGCTACCCTACTACCTCTCGAGATTCCCTGTCCCTAACGGGAGGGACGCGGACCGCGGCCCGCCCCAGGTCATTTTTGCCCCCCCTTCACTGATGAAGGACTTTGGCAAAGAAAATAGAGAGAGAAGAGGATGTTAGCAGTGAGGACTTTGGGAACAGGACTAAGGCTCACTTCCATTAGGGCTGTTGAGCTGTGACCAAGGCGGTTTTAAATGCGAGACGGTGAGAATATTGCCTGGTAACAGTGTAAATGGACGCCGATGAGAGAGAGATTGCAAACATTTGTGTTATTCGCGGTGTGCAGTGGCAGTGTAGGAGTAAACGAGGAGGTGATGGTCTTTCATTTAAGCCACTTTAGAAGAGTAGAAGTAAAACTTGGGCTGATGTTTACTGTATAAACGCCAAAGTTAACAAAGTGCATAGAAAGGAAAGTGATGGACGAGAAATAAAATCATAAAAACGTGTTAACAAGAGAAATAATGAAACAACCTGGTGAAAGAGCAGGATACCTATAAAAAGGATCATGGGGTTATTTTTTCATTTTAGAGGGGGGAAGCAAATTTTGAAATCTCCTCTCTTTTTATTCACCCCCCGTCTCCCCTCCTCACCTTTCATATGCTGTGTCTTTCTTTTTTCCTGCCCCAGATGCCCACATCCCAAATCTGCGCCTTACATTTGCATTCGGGCGCACTGACCCCGGTAGCACACAAAAACACGCACCTCAGCCGCCGTTCCGTCACCCAATACTCCGCTCTCGTTGCCCCCTGTAAGGAAGGGCTCTAAAAGTGGGAGGGACGTCAGGAGTGCGATAAGTTCCTGAGAATCTAAAAAAATAAGAATGTCTCTCGTGTTGCTCTTGCGAGAGACGTGCGCTCCCCCAGGGCTGCAGCAACGCAGTGCTGGAGGGGGCCCCTGGGTTACTCACCGTCATCTGGCGGGGTCCACGACAGCCACACAACCACAGCACCAGAGGAGACCAAACAGCAGGCCACCCACGGCACACCAGACCGACACGACCACAACCCACACACAACACCACCAACAGCACAGCAACCAACAACCACCCCCCACAGCCCCACACACCAAAGAGCACACACACACACACAGACACCAAGCACCCACAGGAAAGACAACACACAGACTTCCAAAGGGGACACTCAAATAACGCATGGTTATGTGGAGAGACTTCGTGTTCCTCGTAGCTGTATTGGTTAGTGTGCCATAATTACAAGTCAAGGCCAATTCTGGGCTTTGTGTGTCTTTATGACGGGTTCACAGACACAGTGAGAAATTGGGGGACCAGAGACCCGGGGCAGCAATAAAGGACGCTTCTACCATTACAGTTCTCAGACTGGAAACACTGTCCACACGCTACATTATACTGATCTACTACTACAAACACCAACACGAAAGGCGAGCAGGCAGCAACAGAGGAAAGCACAACGCGACAAAAAACACCCCAGTAAGCAACGAACCATAGGATAAAGTCTAAAACCATTACTAACACTAAGCACCAAAAGCCTGCTACGGACGCCACCGAGTAGACGAAACTTATCGAAAGTGGAAAATGGACTTTTAGCTGTCGAGTGTATACACCATAAGGACAATCATAAACCCGAAATACGTTAGGCAGGAATAATGGTGGAAGAATTCCGCAAAACAGTAACAATCAGTGCAACTATCGGCAAAATTCTAGTTATCAGATGCAGGGGGGGGAAAGCTCGTGCAACCTGCAACA
Organism: Etheostoma spectabile; assembly: GCF_008692095.1. Lineage (NCBI taxonomy): Eukaryota > Metazoa > Chordata > Actinopteri > Perciformes > Percidae > Etheostoma > Etheostoma spectabile. The sequence goes on from NC_045753.1 coordinate 10,927,954, forward strand.
GACATTCTTTAATGTTGCAATAATTTATGTTATGCCAGATTCATTGATGGGGGAATTTATGGATTTCATCGAAAGGAGCCTAAGGGGAATTGGAGTCCGTCATCAGGCAGTTAAAACATGGGGGGGTGAAGTTGAGGCGCGGGCGGTTAAAAAGTATGGCAAGGGGGAAGTTAACATACCCTCTGTGTTGTGGTGGGGATGTGGGATGTGTGGGGGGAGTGTGTGTGCTGGGTGTGTGTAGTGGTGTGTGTGTGGGGTGTGGAGTGGTGTTTAAGGAGTAGGGACGGCGTGGGACGCAGAGAGGGGCGCGCAAGGGTGAGGAGAGACAGGGCTCAGGCCGTTGGAATCAGCTACGAGGTGTCTGCAGGGAGGGAGAGAAGTTACAAGTGCCTTAACCCAGCGTCTTCTGGGTCACTAACACAGCAGAAGAGCAGAGAGCAAGAAGGCGAAGATATACAAACCCACTTCAAACAAGACAGAGAGGCGATGGGAGGTGGTACCATCCAGGGGCCATACGAAGAAGAACAAACAGGGCCAGGAGGTGTAAAAGGAACATGATAAAGGATATTTCAAAAAAGAGGTGGTAGGGAGGAACTGTAATATGAGGAAAGGGAAGGAGAAGGGTGAGTCAATGTGTTATTGAAAGCACAGGATGGACCACAATATCCATGGGCCAAGGGGGAAGGCTCGGAGGAGAGAGAATAATTTGGTGTTCTTGGGTGAGGAGGGGGGGTAGCCAATGGACGGGTGCGTTTGTATGTAGCATCGAACCATTTGGAAGTCCAACTCAGAGGAATTACAGAACCCCCAAGGACGTGATCATGGGGAGCTAAGAGGGCAAAAGCCATCCAGGGAGAGCATGTCCAGAAAAATATAAAGAAAAAGACTGTAAAGTTTATCTTCAAGAGGGGGGAGACATTACAAGATTTAATGGGGCTAGCAAAGAAGCTGGTTGTTTAGCCTGTCATGAGTGTCTTGATCTTACTAAAACTGGAAGTGTAGAAAATCCAACCCGAGAGGGGAGAGTGTGTTGTAGACAGCCAAGGAAGCTTGAGAAGAAACTAACGGAGGAAACCACAGTGACGGAGTGAGTTGGGATGTAGACTGGGAGAGATGCACGAATCACCACCGGGCGCGGCCATTGCTGACTTGGGCGCAAGAGGGCCGACTACGAGTGACCATCCCCCCCGCATCGCTTTTTCAGGGGCAGAGAAGAGTGCCAGGCAACTGGCAGCCCACTCGCCGTCTGGCTAGAGGAAGATCGGCTCACATTTGTGCCATGGATAAGAACAGGTCAAGACTGCACTGTTACCGGGCCAACCCTTTTCGAAAACCGCAGATGTGTCGATGGAGTGTATAGAGAGCCACGAAACGAGTTAGTCCACCTTGTCCTTTCCGACACTGGGGATCAAGAGACGAGACGTGAGATTTTGCGGAGGAGGGGAGAGGGAGAGAGACAGAGAGAGGAGAGACGAGAGGCGAGAGAGAGAGCTATTTGAGGGAGAAGAGATAGAGGAGAGAGGAAGAGGAGAGAGAGAGAGAGAGACAGAGAGAGGAGGCCGCTGTGATGCTGCAGCCTGTCAGTGTTAGTCATCAGTGTTTTCTTCTCTCTGTGAGATTACCTGATTTACAGATTAGTTCTTCAAAGATACACAAGCTTAATCCTCACAAACGTCGGCCATCTTTTTGGGGCTGCAATGTAACAGATGTATAACGAGCGAACTGAACCCAGTGAAATAATTACGGGCTCCTGTGAGGAGGACAGTCGGTGGGTAGAGATGTGTCGAGTTATTATTTCCTTGAAGGGATTACCAGCTGTTGTCTGGGCTTCACGGGTAAACCCACAGACGATGTGATTAGCCCTTTGTCCGATGACACCGAACTAATCCACAAGGGGGGCAGAGGATCAGATTAGTGAAGCTGCTGGGATGGGGGGGGGGGGGGGGGGGGGGGGGGCAGAGTGAGGGAATATTCTGCGAAACGGATGCTTATGCAAATGAGTCGGTACATCAGAAAAAGTTCCTGGGTCGGTCTAACATCTGGAAGCAAAGCTCGTCAGCGGGCACGAGGCAGACGATGCTGCGCTGTGACGAGATAATGTTATGTTTTCATAACACGTCATAACCTCATCTCATAACATAACACATCATAACCGCATCACGCTGCGGTCCGGGAGCCCAGATAGTTTGGGTTTC
>NC_045753.1:10930475-10930683 GCF_008692095.1 Etheostoma spectabile
CAAACATTAGGTATAATTTCCAATAAATGAGGTTTATTGACCATAAATTCCAAAAATGACTGTAAAACTAAAGTTATAAGTTAGTGTTACGTAGTGTTGAAAAGGTCAAAAAAGTGACGAACACTGGAGAAAAATATACGTCAAAAGGGTTGAAAAAAAGAGACAAAAACATAAGAAAAAGTTAAAAACATCGATAAAAAGCATCAAG
>NC_045753.1:10930785-10933400 GCF_008692095.1 Etheostoma spectabile
CCCCCCCCCCCCCCCCCCCATTGTTATGGTCACTTTTTTCAACATTTTAAAATCGCTTTATCTGATGTTTTTGCCCCTTTTCCAGGACCAGTTCTAGTACTTTTTATTTGTTGTGTGAAGCACTTTGTAACACGGAGTTTAAAAACATGGAGTGCTCTATTACATAAAGATTATGAGTATTATAACGAGGGCGTTGCATTCTGGAAAGAGACGTTTCTGCAGAGTTTTCGTTTCCTGAGCGTCATTAATGAAATCCCACTCACCTCTGTAGGCAGAAAACCCCAAAACCTGAACGAATAAAACCCCAAAACCTGATGCGAGTGATGTGAGAGGATAGATGAGGAGTCATTGGGGTTCCTTATGGACTAACAACGACCAACGCACACGTGCGTTTAAGTTACATCACCATGTGTGTGAGATGATTTAGTGACGGACACCAATGGAACGAAGGTGAGGCCCGATCCTCTGATCTCACAGGTCTCAACGCTCCGTTTGTCCACAGCATCGAGGGTGTGGACCAGTCCCTCCGCGTGTGGACGTGCAGCGGCCGAGGACAAACGGCGGCCGGATTTGATGGAGGGAGTCCAGTGTCTGAGGGGGGAGGGGGGGGGGGGGGGCCATCCCTAGAACAGGTTGGGTTGCGAAATCGATGATTTTTTTATTATGATTGTTAATAGCGCATAAAAGTAGCGAACTACGATCCCGGCGAGAAAAAAGCTGGATATATAGGCTCATATAAGCCGATCTCGTCTTCATCGATCACGACAACGTATACTGTAGACGTTAGACTTAGACTTAGACTATTAAATCCCATTTGGGGATTAAAGTTACCAGCATCCGAGATAGGAGAAAAAACAGGAAATTACAATACACACAAAAAAATGCACAATGAGCATGAATGAGCCGACAGGGACACACCACCAGGGAACAGTGCACATGAAAAGGAGGGGCAGGGAACGAGTTGAAATGGAACACAAACATAATAAAAGGCGTCACCGAAAGGCAAGTACACGTCCGGAGGGGGGAGAAAAGGAAAAAAAGGAGAGAAAGAAGGGGGGGGTGATTAGAGGAGCGGGGGAAGGAGGGTGTAGCGGTTGGGGTTTCTGTGGGAACAGTGGGTGTGGGTGTTGTGGCTGTGTGTGGGGTGTGTGATGTGTGTTGGTGTGGGTGGTGTTGTTTGTGTGTGTTGTGTGGGGTTTTATGTTGTGTTTGTGTGGGGTAGAGAGGTTGTGGGTCTGCAGACTTGGTCTTTGTTGTCAGTCAGTGTCAGGCATTGTCGAGGAGAGATTAAGACTTTTCTCTTTGCATGAATATAGACTGAGGGTCATCAAAAAGACTCCGGGGATATGCGAGAGGCTGGGCCCTCTGCTTTGAATAGGAGCCGGATTCCTATGTGTGTATGATATGAGGAGGGGCGAAGTTGGACGACCATCATCTAGAAGTTGCGGAGCTCCAGCAGCATGCGTGGTCTGCTCGCGCATAGATCACGAGATTGGGGGTAGCGGGGGGGGGACATGACGCTGAGATGGGACAGCAACTGTACAGTCTGTGTATGGGGGGTTTGACTCCAAGATTTATTAATAAGCACGAATTCGGATTTGAAATGAACTTTGACTGTTGATGTGTATCACCGAACCCGTGATTGTGGTGGCTCCCTCGGTGCGTCCTCAGGGGGAGACTCTATCTTTCCCGAGTTCCTATACTAGCTCAGACTCCCGGAGGAAGCCTAGTATGAAAGACCATTTTTTTTTTGTCTCCGAAGTTCTTTTCGTTTTTCTCCCTATACTTTTTTGTTTAATTCACATATGGGACACAACAGCATCTATTTTTTGTTGCCGTCTTAATGTAGTTTAGGCCAGGCCGAAGTGAACGGTCACACACACCCAGATATCTTGGAGGACTTGTGAATTAAAAAAAACAACACCCCCCCTGAGCCCCCCCAATCTCACTATACACCACCTTCACCAGCAACATTCAGAGATCTAGCCTTTTTCATAATCATTCTTATGGTAGGAGAGTTACCCATGGCCATCTTATGGATGGTTGAGAGGGCATGTGGGATCTTGATGGTGTGGGGTGGTTGGGGCTAGCTGAATTCAAAAGGTTCAAGGGAAAAAATACAGGCGGACAGTAGTATCAACTAGGGGGGGATAATTATGCCCCCGTATTTTTCACAAGGGGGGTGATAATTATGCCCCGTATTTTTAACATAGGGGGTGTATAATCTGCCCCCGTCTTTACCAAGGGGCGGGTATATTAGTGCCCCCTGTATTTTAACATAGGGGGGTGTTGTCAATTATGTTAAAAGCTTAGGGTCGTCTTTTCACTTGTATCAAAAGTCCTTGAGTATTAAATATTGCACAGTAATTGAGAGTTAAACATTGTTACCTACTAAATAAGTGCACTGGAATGAAAATGCCAAGAAGCCATTGCGGTGTGAAGTAGTGAAGGGTTGTTCCAAGAGAGGGGAGGTTTGCCCGGAGCAGCGGAAGCAGCGAGAGGGTGGAACTGGGAGTCAGGCGTGTGAGCGCTGGAAGCTGCCTCCTAACTCGACGCTGAGAGCCCACGTGAAGCCGCAGCAGCTTACAGGGAAGAACGAACATTTTGCTTGAGAT
>NC_045753.1:10933425-10934189 GCF_008692095.1 Etheostoma spectabile
TGGGGGGGGGGGGGGGTGTTGTTGTTTTAATTCCAAAGTCCTCAAACTCTATCTGCTGTGTGTGTGACACTTCCACTCGGCATGGACTCAATAAAATACGACCGGAACAACACATCGAGGCTTTTTGGTGCCAGAGGGGGAATTAAAAAAAATAATAGAAGAAAAAACGAAAAGCCTTCGAGAGAACCAACCTGGTTTCTCCTCGGCGGCCTCCGGGACGTCTGGAAGCTCGTCTTCGGGAACCTCGGGAAGCTCGACGTCTCCCTGAGGACGCAACCGGAGGAGAGACGACACATGAAGGGTTCGGGAACAACATCAACGTCAAAGTTCAATTTCAAATACACAGATGCGTGAGCTAATACGATGAGATCTTGGAGTCAAACCCCCCAAAACAACAGACTGTAACAGTATGTGTCCATAGTCCAGCGTCATGTCCCCGCTCCCCATTCATTGTCTATGGGAGCAGCCACGCAATGCATGCTGGTAGCACGGCAACTTTCTAGGAGATGGTCGTCAAGTTGCCCCATCCTCATATGCATAAAGTGGAATCCAGGCTACTATTACAAATGCAGAGCGGCCGCCTCTCGAATACTCCTGAAGATCTTTTGAAGTGACCGTGTCTTGCTTCAGTGAAAAGAGAAAAGTCTTTATCTCTCCTCAAGGACAAGGCCGGACTGAACTGAACAACACAGACAGTCTGCCGCCCCACACCTCATCACACACACACACACACACACACACACACACACACACACACACACACA
>NC_045753.1:10934382-10934985 GCF_008692095.1 Etheostoma spectabile
TGTTGTCCTGTGCATCATTATGATCATTGTGTTTTTTTGTGTTGTATTCCTGTTTTTTCTCCTTCTCGTGGATGCTGGTAACTTTAATCCCCAAAGGGATTAATAAGTCTAAGTCTAAGTCTAAGTCTAAGTATACGTTGTCGATCTGAAATGAAGACGGATCGGCCGCTGCGGATTATTTCTCACCAAAAAAAATCTTCTCAGAAACACATTTCAGTGATTTATTCTCATAAAAAACTGAGAGAAACTCTCTAATCGAGCTGCCGTGTTGGTCTGGTATGAAACCACCGGGAAAGACCACCAGTGTGAGACGCTGGACCGAAGCGGAGAGAGCCCTGCTGTCACAAAGACAAAAACAATAAATAACTAGACCCACCTGAGTGATGGCCTCCAGCTCCGCCAGCACGGCGTCTTCGTCCTCTTGGGAGAGAGACCCGGCCAACATGTCGTCTATTTGCTGCGGAGACACAACACAGACTCAGCAACCAGGCTGCTTCATATGGTGGATCAGGACTAGAAACACAGGTTTGGAATCCACCACATCTACCACTAAGGTCTATATAAAGAGATTTCAGATACAGTATTAGGGACCACTAAGGTCTA
>NC_045753.1:10936575-10938230 GCF_008692095.1 Etheostoma spectabile
ACCCGGCCAGGACTGTAGGCGGGGGGGGATGGAGGAGGGCATCCAGACCCACCCCCGATAGATACACGAGACTTAGCCACGAGACATGTACAATGAAAATATTGTAATATCTGCGATATTGCAAATAAACCCTACTTTGGTGCCAACTCTAGGCCCAATCTCAAAGACGTCCCCAAAAGGAAAACTAAGATCCTGGAACAAAAACCATAACAAAAGTACAGGGTTGTCAACAGGGACGGGTTGAGAGCGCTCTGGGGACAGACTAGGCAACGCCATCATTAACAGGGACGTTGTAGAGCGTCCTCGGGGGACAGACTATGCAACGCCATCACTAACAGGACGCCGTAGACGGCCGCTGGACAGACTAGCACGCCATCACTAACAGGGACGTTTGACGGCGCTGTGGACGAGCTAGCACACCATCACTAACGGACGTGTTAGAGCGTCCTCTGGGGCACAGACTGGCAACGCCAACACTAACGGGACGTCGTAGAGCGTCCTCTGGGACAGACTATGCAACGCATCACTAACAGGCGTTTAGGAGCGTCCTCTGGTGGACAACTAGGCAACGCCATCACTAACAGGGACTTGTAGAGCTCCTACTGGGGGACAGACTACACGCAAACACTAACAGGACGTCGTAGAGCGTCCTCTTGTGGACATCTATCAACCATATAGGGACGTGTAGAGCGTCCTCTGGTGGACAGACTATGCAACGCCATCACTAAGGGACGTTGTAGCGTCCTCTGGTGGACAGACCTATGCGACCTCACACATGGAGTTGTAGAGCGTCTTGGTGACGACTATGCAACGCCATCACAACAGGGACGTTGTAGAGCGTCCTTTGTGGACAGACACAACGCCATCACTAACAGGGACGCTGTAGAGCGTCGCTCTGGTGGACGACTAGCAACGCATCACTAACAGGGACATCGTAGCGTCCTCTGTGGACAGACTATGCAACATGGTTACCGTCCGTTTTTTATTTGAAATATTCATTTATCAGAATCTTTTATAATGGCAAATAAGGACTGATGATGAAGAATATTCAAAAAAAAAAAAGGTATCGGCCTTATAAGCAGATACCACACATATTCAGATAATGGCATAATATCGGCCATAAATTCGGCCACGCCGATATATCAGTTGGGCTCTCTCTGCGGCCCCCCCCCCCCCCCCCCCAGAGAGGTTCTGCCCCCCCCCACTCAACTCTTTCTTGCCGTTCCTCAGCAGCTGCTTGGCCAGGAGCCGCTCCTTCTCCAGCTGCAGGTTGATCCTCTTCTGATACTGACGCAGCTTATCTCGCTGCTGCTTCAGTTGCTGCGAAGACAAAACAGAGACAAGACTCAGAGACATGACTACACGCCGTAGGGACAGACACACTGACACCCACAGGGTGTCCCCCGCCCCCCGCCGTTATGAGGTTCAGACGCAGCACATTTAACTGAATGAACGTAACTGAGAGACGTTTCTCAGATCTAATCACTGCAGTTGGACTTCTTCAGCTTTAAGTTTAGTCATAGTGTGTAGTTTCTGTCCGCCCCCCCAAAGGATTATATAATGGAAAACAGGTGTTGGCGCATCCCACATGATAAAGTCTTCCGTGATCACGCACCCCCATTTTGCGCAGATAGGGTGGATAATTCCAGGTGACG
>NC_045753.1:10938321-10943374 GCF_008692095.1 Etheostoma spectabile
CTTCCCCCTTTATACTCTGACCCCCCACCCCACCCCAACACCCCCCCCCACCCCCCAGGAGAGGTCTGCCCCCCCCCACTCAACTCTTTCCTGCCGTTACTCAGCAGCCGCTTGGCCAGGAGAGCCTCCCTCTCCAGCTGACGCAGGTTGATCCTCTTCTGATACTGACGCCGTTATCTCGCTGCGCTTCAGTTGCTGCGAAGACAAAAACGAGACACAGACTCAGAGACATGACTACACGCCGTAGGGACAGACACACTGAACCACACAGGGACTGGTCCCCCCGCCCCCGCCGTTATGAGGTTCAGACGCAGCACATTTAACTGATGAAGTAACTGAGGACGTTTCTCAGATCTATCACGCGTCAGTTGGACTTCTTCAGCTTTAAGTTTAGTCTAAGTGGTGTTTCTGTCCCTGCCCCCCCCCCCCCCAAAGGAATCTAAGTAATGGGAACAAAGGTGTTGGCGCGCATCCACATGATACAAGTCCTGATCACGCCGTGATCACGCACCCCCAATTTTAGACGCAGATAGTGGGATAACAAGGGTCCACAGGGACGTGAAGAAAGTGAAAGAGAGATGCAAAGCTAGCACACGGGGTCCGAACTGTGGTCCCACAGCCCTGGGGTCCCCACAGCCCTGTGGTCCCAAAACCCAGTGTCCCCACAGCCCAGTGGTCCCAAAACCCAGTGTCACCACAGCCATGGTCCCCACAGCCCGTGGTCCCAAAAACAGTGTGTCCCCCACAGCCCAAGAGTTCCCCCCAGCCAGCGTCAACACAGCCCAGTGGTCAGCCCAGCGTCCCCCAAAACCAGTGTCCCCACAGCCCAGTGGTCCCAAAACCCAGTGTCCCCACAGCCCAGTGGTCCCCACAGCCCTGTGGTCCCAAAACCCAGTGTCCCCCACAGCCCAGTGTCCCCCACAGCCCAGCGTCCCCCACAGCCCAGTGGTCCCACAGCCCAGTGTCCCACAGACCGCCGGTCCCCTACAGCCCCCAGTGGTCCCACAGCCCAGTGGTCCCCACAGCCCAGTGTCACCCATTAGCCAGGTCCCCACAAGCCAGCGTCCCCACAGCCCAAGCGTCCCCACAGGCCCAGCACCCGGTCCCACAGACCCAGTGGTCCCCCACAGCCCAGTGGTGCCATGGTTAGGGTTGATTAGGGTTAACCCCTAACCTCAAATTGGGAGAAAGGGGGATAAAATCTGATACACATTTATTAAAAGGGAAATATTAGAACATAGGGCCTAATTTTTAAACAAATCTTACAAATGTGGGGACATAGGGCTGCATGTCTGTAGGCACTAAATGACCACAGAGACCCAAAATAACCTCAAAGGAAACGGAAAGTTACCAAATAGAGACGACATCCCAAAAAGAGACACCAAATGTAGGAGTAACAACGAGCTGACTGGCTTTAGATGCTGGAGCTGTCAGTGTCAGTACAGCTCTGTCATACTCGACAGTGCAGCTGCAATCTGGTTATTTGCAGTGAAACATACACACATCTCGATATTTTACCACAACTATCCCATAACCATTTCCCAAAACTACCTTCGCCTCCTCGGGTAAAATCGGCACATAGGCATCGGAGCACCACTTTGGTTTTAAGTGGTTAAACTGCTTGCTACGGCTCTAAATGGTGCCATTTGAGGGCAGAACCACAAATGGGATTACATTTACCAACACACAAAAATGAGAATTTAAAAAATAAGTAAGCGTATTTATGATATTATATTTGTGCCGAATTAAAGAGTCACTTAAAAGAGTGCTGAAATGTCGAGGTGCTGTTGTATGAAATGGGCGTGTGAGATGACTAATATGGAAGTTTGTTAAATTGCCATTTTTTTTAAAGCAGTTTGGCGTGGTCGGCGTTGGAACGTTCAGTACCGAGGCTAATAACAACAGTTAGCTTAGCTAACGTTAGCTAGCCGTGACACTTACCAAAACCGCTTTGTCTTGTTCTGTCACTCGAGTTTGTTTCTTTTTTCCAAAAAGATTTCCCATTATGACAAAGCATCACAGCTACAATCCCAAACCAGGAAAGAGAATAAGGAACTGATCCGATTTTGAACTATTTTTTTTTTCTAACTTGGAAGAAGCTGACTAGTTTAGCCTCTGCTCCATTATTTGTGTAGTCATCTGTTGTCCACACCCACACCAGGAAGTACGGTGTCTGAGCTGGGACAAAAAGGTGGAGGATTGAGATCAGAAAAATATCAATATAAAAAGAAACCGTGACCTTTATTAAGTCATTAAATAGTACAGCAGCCTTGAACACAAAACAGAGACATGAGTACACGTTAGCGTGAAATAAAACTCGGGTTTCTTTTAATAATAATTAAAGAATTGTGAGTTTGTACCGCCCTCCAGTGGTCACATGGAAGAACTGCAGTATAGCATTAGTCAAGTTAGCGTCAATGCATACAGCCTACTGGGACTTCCGGTGATTGCCTTCAAATTAAAGTAACCAAAGCAATGGTAAACTAATAGAAATTGTTAACGATCGAGGTAATCGTTATTAATTGTAATTGGGAATTATACAGATATTTGTACTCATTAACATATTTTAAAGGCATCAGTAAATGTATTGTCTGTATTAGCAATCTATTCTTTATCAAACTACTATTTCTGACTTTTTATTCAGTTTTTATTTCATAATAAATATAGCCTTTAAAAAAAAAATAAGTTTAGTTTTGACAATTCCCTGTATTTAATTTATATTGTAATTGTCTAAAATAGAGAGAAAATAATGGTGCCTATTTCCTTCAAATTTGGTATAATGTATTTATTATTGTCATCATTATTATTATCAAATATATTTATTAGTTATTAGTTATGCCCTTTCCAGCTCAATAATTTTATTTCCTTGAGATTACTGTAAATTACAACATTTAAATTAGGAATTGTGCACACCTATATGTATGTTTGAATAATTAAATTAGTAAAAAAAAATAACGTGAAAACTTCGTTAGGTTCACAGAATTTTGAAAGTACTTACCGGAAGTGGTACAATGCTTTCACGTCTGCATTGACGCAAACCTTATTAAACTCTTTGGTTGCAGCTCTTGAATGTGGCCACTAGAGGGCACTCTAGGCCTACAGTCTCACATTAGCCCGCGTTAACTTCACTAGCATCAGGGTAAACCGTACACTGTATATATAATGATATTTTATTACTATTTTTAATATATATATACACACAATCTATGGGGTAAATCAAACATTACCGCATAAATAATGGGGGTGAAATTTACAAAATAAAAAAGAGAAGCGTAATATATTTTCCGGGTCGAGATGCAGTTACACACTGCCACCACTAGAGGGCCATGAACACTCCACAGTTACCATCTCAAGTCAGACATAATAGCATGACATAACTTCCGGTGAAGACCTTCAAAATAAAACTTTCAAAAGTTAGACGCCGGTGATACTGCGCTGATGGAAGCAAAATAAAATAAGAAAAACAGAATAATGAAAAAATGTAACGTTTGTTAGCTGCACATTCAGTGGCAGCATTATATACTAATATATTGTTTAGCTTTTTTTTTTTTTTTACTTGTGACATTTTACTTTTTGTTTCGTACTTGAAAAATTTGAAATTAAATTTGCCTATCCTTGCAGATTTTTTTTTTTAATTTATTAGACATGTGGGCGTTCATCCAGCATGCAACATGGTTCCAAACTCAGCTTTCTGGTTGGTTCATGATTAAAAAAAAAAAAAAAGGCAGAACAATCTTTCGGATTAACATTTATTCATGAAAAGGTCGCGTAGGGACCGCAGAGTTCATTAATGACAAGTGTCCATCCAGACATGGGGTGGTACAGGAAGAAAACACAGCACACAGCTAAACCACAGTCTTTAAAAAATAAAATCAGTGCACAGATAATCTTACAAAGATTGCATAATATAAAAGAAAAGTTATACATTTTCCCAGAAATAGTGCAACTTTACCACCACCAGGAAAACAAAATGAAACCTGCTCCTCTTTCATCGCCGGTTGCCTGAAAGCTCCAACTGTGTGTGTGTGTGTGTGATGCTTTTTAGTTCTTGAAGCAGGAGGAAGAGAAGTGCAAACAAGCTGATGTTATCTGGGCGGCTACATGTTACTGAAACGGACGGTTAGACCCACTGAAACGGACGGTTAAACCCAAAAAAAACACACACACACACACACACAAGAACACTGGAGCACGACAACGTTCAGAGAACGGCTGCATTTGTGAACGAATCCCCTACATTGCACTTGTGAAAGCAATTATAAAATACACTGTACAGTGTTTAAATGACAACACACACACACACACACACACACACACACACACACACACCTTTTAAACCTAATGCAGAGCCAGTGTTTTAGTTTGTCCCCTAATAATAAAAAAGGCCACGAGGCTACATACGTGTGTCCACAGCCTTTAAGTAGTTTTCACATTTAAACAGGAAGTGACAGGCCTGCCAAAGCAGGGACCGGGGGGGGGGGGGGCGCATGTACACAAACCTAAAACAAAAAAACAAAAAAAACGTATTCACAAAACAAACAATTAATAAGTTCTTCAGAACTGTAACACATGCCGATTAGGATACACACTCAACACTAACACACTCAACACAACCAAGTGTGTAGTGATGGTTTGTTGCTGTGTATCTGCGGTGAAGTGTGTATTTGCGTGTGAAGTGTGTATTTGCGTGTGAAGTGTGTATGTCTGTGAGTGTGTATTGCGTGTGAAGTGTGTATTTGCGTGTGAAGTGTGTATTTGCGTGTGAAGTGTGTATTTGCGTGTGAAGTGTGTATTTGCGTGTGTAGTTTGATTGGCGTGTTAAGGTGTATTTGCTTGAAGTGTGGTATGTGCTTGTGTAGTGTGTATTGCGTGTGAAGTGTGATTTGCGTGGAGTGTGTTCTGCGTGTGTAATTTGTGTATTGAAATAAGCAAACAGAAAAAAAGCTGTCTTTAAATCAGCTTCGGACCCATGGTGCTCTTCAGGTGGACCCCCCCCCCCACCCAAATAAGTCATGAGATGATGTTCTTTTCCAACGGCGATGGACAACACAAA
>NC_045753.1:10943527-10943952 GCF_008692095.1 Etheostoma spectabile
CACCTAAATCCTCCTTCCCCCCCGCAACAACCACTCCCCCTGTGAAGCTCGTTCTACGTGTTTGGAGGCCAGAGATTGGTCGCATTAAATTGTCAACTGTTCCTGTTATTTTGTCCACCTGTGTCCCCACCCCCGAGCACAGAGACGTCCGGGGGAAGCTGCCCGGTTAGTCCACCCTCTGAAATCTGTGATCACCAAATAAAACATCCCATCACGTTCCTCACGTCTGTCCAACAGAGAGTCTTAATGTCCCTTTAATGTCCCTTTAACGTCTCATCGTCTCCCCTGAACGTCACAACCAAAAATTACAATTTATCGGTATTGTGCCAACAACGCACCTGATGGTGCAAAAAGTAGATGACGCAATATATCTGCAGCTACACACACACACACACACACACACACACACACACACACACACACAC
>NC_045753.1:10943962-10948104 GCF_008692095.1 Etheostoma spectabile
AAGTGAAACAGAGACGACAGCTGAGGTCCCCCCCATGGTTTAAAGCTACAGCCAGATTTTGATCCCTGCTTCCTCCCTCAGTGGGCCAAACGTACATCCATTTTCTAAGATCATCCACCCCAAACCCCCCAAACCCCTCCTCCTCCTCATCATCATCATCATCATCATCATCATCCGTCTGCCTCATCTAGCAAGTAGTCGAGCTCATGCACGTGCTGAAACATCTGGACGGAGAGACGAGCGTGCTGGTGTAAGACAAGAAGAAGGGACTCGGGTCTTCAACCTCAGAGAGAGATAAAAAAAACAAAAAACACCTTGTTTGTTAAGTAAAGGGCTGTCAGTGTCAGGGAGCCAATCAGCACGCAGCTTGCTTCTACCAAGATCTAATAACGTCTGTGATTGGCTGTCTAACGTTAGAGGCGGGGCTCACGGAGTAGGAGCTGCAACATGAATAAAAAAGATTTGTGTATTGGTATAAAAAAAGTATTGTTATCGGTATCTAATATTTTTGGACGACAGCCAGCCCTAGCGGTCTTTTCTAGAGTCTTATTTAATCTGTGGATTATTTTCTGGATTAATCCATTAGTTGTTTGATCTCTAAAATGGTGAAAAACGCTGGCGGCTCCTTTAATAGTTGACAACGAACCGATTTATCTTCCCAGCTCTCGTTTCAGCCACACAGCACTATTAGGAGGTATTACGCATCAACCAGCTACCGACACCAGGACCAGAACCAGGACCAGAACCAGAACCAGAACAGGCCTTTAATGAGTGAGGAGGTGTGGTTCAGAGCTTCGGTTCGATCGCGGATGGATCTCAAATTCTGGTAAAAATAACAATAAAAAAAAACAGCTTCACAAACACTACGGACGAAAGGAACCTGTGACGAGACGAGCAAACGCCTCCGGCAGAGGACGGACGGAAAGGCCGACGAAGCATAAATATTATTTATTGTTCATATATTTCATTTTTTTCTCCCGTTACTGACTCCCTGTGAAGATATAAAAACACCGTTAGAAAGAGGAGTAGGGGTCGCATGAGCTCCTCGGTCAGAGCCAATCAACACGCAGCACCAGTGGACGAGGGTCACACACGCGCACACGCGCACACACACCACCACACACACCTCGGGCCCAGGGTAAGGGGGGGGGGGCCATAACAGCTCTGAGCGCACACACAGAGACACAGAAATACACACGCACACACACACTAGAATGTGACAAAACACACACACACACACACACACACACTAGAGTGTGACAACACACACACACACTAGAGTGTGAAAACACACTACACACCCAACATACACCCCCTTACACCCACCCCCCAGTGTATGCAAGCCCCCCCCCACACAACACACAAACACACACACACAAAACACACACACAAACACACACCACACACACACACACACACACACACCACACACACCACACACACACCACACACACACACACCCTTAACCCCAACCCAGTGTATGCGAGCCCCACACACGTCTGTCCTGTTCCTTTAAGGGCGGTGGCGGTCTGGTGGAGCGGGCGAGATCTGGCCTGAGCCCTCAGGCGCTGAGGACTGGCAGGTTTTGGGAGGGGTGTCTCTGTCCTGGTCGGTCCCCCCCACCCCCCCCAGCCTACTCCGTCTCTGCCGGGGTTCAAAGCTGGTGCACGATGCTCTCTGTGGGGTTGACGGGGACGGAGCCGTCCTGGCGCAGACGCTGCCACTGGAAGGTGGTGCTGAGGGAGCCCACCTCGTCCTCCTCGTTCTCCTGCTCCTTGGCAAACTCCATGAACACCTACAGGACAGGGACATGGGGGAGAGGAAGGCGGGGATGGGACAGGGACACGGAGGAGAGGAATGCAGGGATGGGACAGGGACACGAAGGAGAGGAATGCGGGGGAATGCGGGGGGATGGGACAGGGACGCGGAGGACAGGAATGCGGGGACGGGACAGGGACACGAAGGAGAGGAATGCGAGAGGAGGGACAGGAGGGACACGGAGGACGAAGGAGAGGAGATGCGGGAGGGACAGGGACCACGGAGGAGAGGAATGCGGGGACGGGACAGGGACACGAAGGAGAGGAATGCGGGGACGGGACAGGGACACGGAGGAGAGGAATGCGGGGACGGGACAGGGACACGGAGGAGAGGAATGCGGGGACGGGACAGGGACACGGAGGAGACGAGTGCAGGGACGGGACAGGGACACGGAGGAGAGGAGTGCAGGGATGGGACAGGGACACGGAGAAGAGGAATGCGGGGACGGGACAGGGACACAAAGGAGAGGAATGCAGGGATGGGACAGGGACACGGAGAAGAGGAATGCGCGGATGGGACAGGGACACGAAGGAGAGGAATACGGGGATGGGACAGGGACACGAAGGAGAGGAATGCGAGGACGGGACAGGGACACAGAGGAGAGGAATGCGGGGACGGGACAGGGACACGGAGGAGAGGAATGCGGGGACGGGACAGGGACACGGAGGAGAGGAGTGCAGGGATGGGACAGGGACACGGAGGAGAGGAGTGCAGGGGACGGGACAGGGACACGGAGGAGAGGAATGCGGGGACGGGACAGGGACACAGAGGAGAGGAATGCGGGGGGACGGGACAGGGACACGGAGGAGAGGAATGGCCGGGGATGGGCACGGGATACAAAGGAGGATGGGGTGAGGGACAGGGGACAGGAGGAGAGGATCGGGGATGGGACAGGGCCAAAGGAGAGGAATGCGGGGGGATGGGACAGGGACACAGAGGAGAGGAATGCAGTGGGAGGACCAGGGGACACGGAGAGCGAGAGGAATGCGGGGATGGAGACAGGGACACGGAGGAGGGATGAGGGGAGGAGGCAAGGGATACAAGAGGAGAGGAATGCTGGGGTGGGGATGGAACAGGGACACGGAGGAGGGGAGTGCGGGGATGGGACAAGGACACGGAGGACAGGAGTGAGACAACAGGAAGTGGGCACATGAGAAAGTACTGAAATACAAGTTGAAATGCTTCACTGTGTTGTGTGTTAAAACATCTGAAACGGACGTTCCTACCTGCTCTAAGGTCGACTGGGAGAAGTTGTACTCTTCAAAGTTGAAGGTTTGCTTGGCTGAAGATAAACAGACATTACGACATTAATTAATAAACAGACATTAAGACATTCATTAATAAACAGAGACGAAGAAGATGAATTACATTGGGCTGCAACTAACGATTCCTTTTATTGTCGATTAATGTGTTTGTTATTTTCTGGATGAATGGATTAGTTGTTTGGTCTGTAAAACGTCAAAAAATGGTGAAAAATGTGGATCAGTGTTTCCCAAAAAGCCCAAGATGGCGTCCTCAAATGCCCTTTTTTGGTCCACAACTCAAAGATATTGAGTTTCCTGTCCCAGAGGAGAGAAGAGACTAGAACATATTCACATTTAACAAGAATTTGTAGTTTTCTTTCATAAAAAAAATGACTCAAAACTGTTGCTGAATAATTTAACAGCTGCCAACCAATCAGCTAATCTTTGTTGATATGCATGTACTGTATGTGCAACCAATTGGTGCTCCCATCCCATCCCGAGCCCACGAAAATACTCCCGTCATATCTCGATCACATGACTGCCCCCCCCCCCCCCCCCCCCCCCACCCCAAAAAAACATCCTGCAAAATCCCGTCCTGCTCTCATTTCATTCCCATGTTGTCTAAAGTTAACAGACTCTGCCGCAGGCTTGCACGCCACCGGGTGGAAAAGAAAGAAAGAAAGAAAGAGAGACGTTGTGTTGTTGTGTGTGTGTGCGTGCGCTGTGTGTGTGTGTGTGTGTGTGTGCGTGTGTGTGTGTGTGTGTGTGTGTGAGATCAGCAGTGACTCACCACTCTCTAACTGAGAGAAAGACTTGGCCAGTGACTTGACATCCTCCATGGGGATCTTGTAAACCATCAGAGTAGCAAAGCTGCAAAGAACATCAGCCAACAGAATTAGGCGTGCACATGTAGTAGTGTGTACTCAGTTACTTTAAACAAGTGCAAAGTGAATGGATTAAAATATTCACATTTTATTTTATTCAAAATCACGGTGTTGCACAGGCACAGAGATCCTTTATTAAAGGGTAACTACCGTTTTATTTAAACCTGTACCCTATTTTCCTATGTTTTTGTGTCTA
>NC_045753.1:10948114-10948474 GCF_008692095.1 Etheostoma spectabile
GGGAACAACAATCTTTGACATTGGTCCCGTATTAAATTGTTCAGCTTGTATTTACCTTCAGAAAAGTGATTGTTTTGACTCTGACAGACTCAGATTAATATTCTAAGTGTCTGACAACATTATGGAAAGAATTTCTAAGGAGAAAGACCTTTCTGTTAACAAGATAAACATAAAACATAAAAACATCTGCAAAATTGCGTTTGCTAAACCCGCCAGACTCCATGTAAATAAACAGTAATTTAAGCATTGTAAAATACACTTCATTTAAAGTCAACAGAAACAAAATAAAACTATGATAAGCCGTTTGAGGTCGTGTTTCCACTTTTCCAAAACCACAACTCTAGTTTTGGTTGAAATAAA
>NC_045753.1:10948484-10955996 GCF_008692095.1 Etheostoma spectabile
ACCAATTTACATGTGAAAATATGTTGGCTCTATACTCGCTAAAAGTATTGTTTTTTTTGTTTTTTTTAAATGGAGTTTGGTGGGTTTAGTGCTAGCGACTTCAGAGCTGTTTCTGGTTAAAGAAGAAGGTCTCAAAGAGGTTTTAAAGGTCTATCTCTGAAGGGATCCTTTCCATAATGTCGTTAGCCACTTTGCATATTAATCTGAGTCTGTCATTGGCAAAATAAAGAAATTTTAGCGGACCTTTTGTTGTAATAATTTCAAATAGAATGTATCTTGTTTTTTTCTTATTTAATTTATGAGAGCTTTATTCATCTTTTTGCAATCTTTATAAGGTTAAAATGCTCCCTTTCTTCCACCTTTTACATGTTGCAATGCACACATGGGCTCATTGAGTGGGTTTTTGGGTCTCACCTCTCCTGCCGCGCAGCGTGAGGGAAGATTCGGAGGATCTCTTTGTGCAGCAGCGCCACCTGCTGGAGCCCCGTCAACTCCTCTCGGAGTTTGACCTCCAAGCTGTAACCTTGACCGTATTTCCCTTTTAAATGTTGAATGGAGCCGATACATCTGATAGAGCATAGAAAAGTCTTTATTACTGTACGTGTACAATGAAATTGGATGCAGTCTTATCAGTGCAAAACATCAGTGAAAGTGCAAAACAGGTGAATAAATAAAAAAAAAAAGAATAAAAAAAGAGCCTCTAAAAGTCATTATGAAAAGTAGAAAGGAGACGGGAGTTAGTTAAAAAAAAAAGAAAGACAGTAAAGACACAAAAACAGACAAACCACAAATACAAGACATGACTTTGGTTTGCAGCGGCGGTTGACGGAAAAACAAGACAGACGGTGCGTTCACTTGAAACTGGTAAGCCTCGTGGTGCATTCAAAGTTCTGAAACTACCCTTTTCCCATCTGGCTGTTTTTGAAGTTTAACAGCTATTAACTGGTGAAAATAAGTTATTGTTATACTGTATGTTATTACATTATTGATAAATAATTTTATTTTGACCATATAGCAATCAACAATGTCACCCACTGCTTTTTTAAGTATCAGTTCAGGCACCGTTAAAAATATCGCTTTAGCACCGGTATCGAAAAAAAAACACGCTACCCGATCCTAGATATCTGTCCCATCAAAGAATGTCATTCAGCTGTGAGTACTGACCTCAGCTGGCCGGACACCACAATCGCCACGCGGTCGCACACAGCCTCCGCCTCCTCCATGTAGTGCGTGGTGAGGACGGCTCCCCGCTGACGGTTCTTGAACGCAGCACGTATGGCTCTCCTACACAGAGAAGATGCCGAGGTCAGAGGCTTTAAAATATGGCGTGTGTGGGGGAATGGCCTTCATCAGCGAAATGCATTAAATTTGAATAAAAACAACCTGTCCTTCGAAGATAAATGCATCTAGTCTCACCACATGCGCTGTTTGGACTTGGGGTCCATCCCCGATGACGGCTCATCCAGTAAAACGATCTGAGGATTCCCGATCATGCTCAAGGCGAAGCACAACTGTGAACAAACAAGACAGTGTAGTCAATTTGGATATGTTGTGCAAACTGATGTCCAAACCGGAGCATGTTGGCAGAGAATCAAGAGGCAAAAAGTGTCCAACTCTTAAAGTGACCATATTATGGGGAAAGAAAATCACTTTTTCTGGGATTCGGGGAGTTATTTTGTGTCTCTGGTGCTTCCACATGCACACAACCTTGGGAAAAAAAACTATCTATGCTGTCTTGAGTGAGATACAGGTTTCTGACATTTAGGGACCCTCATTATGCTACTGTGGAAGTGTGGTGCTATTTTGAGCCTTGTTAGTGGTATAGAAACAGTGATTTATTTTTACTTCCTCCATGCCCTGACTACTAGCGTTATAAACTAACTAGCAATTTGAGCAAAAACTGGGCACATTCAAATGGCATGAAAACAGATCCCAGTTAACGGTCGACTCAGTACCCATTTTTATTAACCCCTAGGTTCATTTTGCGCTGGAATTGAAATGAATTGTCCTTTAAATTATAAGTCCAGTCGATATTTTGGATTTGGACTTATTACAGTTACAAATGGGGAACATGTTCTCACCTTCCTCTTGAGTCCGGCTGACAGGGACTTGGCTTGTTTGTTCAAGTGGTCCTTTAGCTCCAGAGCATTCACCACACTGATGAGAACAACAACAACAACAACAGAACTGTCATCAGCTTTTACTCTCAGTACTCCTGTATATCCATCATTAGGAAACAAAATGCAGTTAACCAGGTTAATCAATTAATCATTTTCCCCCCATGCCATTTATTGGCTTTCTGTCTTGAGTAGGTTCCTGTAGTCCAGGTTCGTACAGGTTCTTGTTATCCTCCACCCTGACGCTGAATATTCAGTCACATTTATGTATTTAAATTAGTCATGGTGTTAAAGGTGTGTATGAGAGTGAGCCGAGGCTCACCGTCTGATGATCCCCGGTACGTCCTGTCCTTTCAGGCCCTTGATGGCAGCGTAGATCTCCAGGTGCTCCTGCAAGGTGATCCGGGGCCACAGAGGGTTCACCTGAGGACAGTAGCCCACATGTTCCAGAGGACTGTCCACGGGACGAAACTCGGTGCTATAGTCCCCCATCAGCACCTGGACAAAGCCAAACAGACAGTCAGTGACAACCTTGTGTTCCACAGCCTTCCATCAGTCTTACTCTGTCTTTTGCACCCGGTTAGCTTAGTTGGTAGAGCGCATGCCCATGTGTAGAGGTTTATTCCTCAACGCAGAGACCCATGGTTCGAATCTGACCTATGGAAATTTCCTGCACGTCTCCCCCCCCCCTCTCTCCCCCTTTCATGTCTAATCTGTCCTGATGATTAAAGGCTTAAATGCCCCAAAATAAAATTTTAGTCTCTTTATTTTCCTAGGATAAGTTTGAGGAGAAGGCGCTTTACATTATTTCTAAGAGGGGGTTATAGTACATTACAGATAGATATAGCCATGTGATTTGTCTTTTACAGTCACATGTACCACAGTTAGTTTATAAAATTCTATTAAAATGTTAAATATCCGGTTGAAGTAGAATCATTCAAACTGAGTTCATATGTTCATCGATTGTATGTCTTTAAGTTGATGTAGACTTGTGTAAGTATAGCTTAACCCAACCTCAATACAAAAACACATTTAATTAATATGTTTACAGCACATTTACTTTAGGTTTTTAAGTTTAAGTTGAAGATAATTCCAGAAGAGATGACCACAGATGTGGAATTCATGCATCCACTCATTTAACCCCGGAAAGTTACGTGAGTAAAAGTCTTGAATGTGGATCAGGAACAAATATTCCACAGTAGAGACGAGAGGAGCTTCATTATTATCTGTACTGTACCTGGCCGGCAGTGGGGTCCGTGTCGCCTGACAACATGTGCATGATGGTGCTCTTTCCTGCTCCGTTGGGTCCCAACAATCCGAGAACTTCACCTGAAGAAACAGCCGTTAAATTATTCCTAAAATTAAGACTTTGGCTGAATATTTGGAATGGAGCAGTCCAAACACACCATGTACGGTTATTGTGCAATTAAAGCTTTAGCTTAGTCCGCTTGACAAAAAGACTTAACATACCTTTGCGAACACAGAAGGAGATGTTCTTTGTGGCCACTTTCCTACTCTTGTTCAGAGAAAAACCTTCTCTTCTGCCCTTGTACTGCTTCCTCAGGTTACTCACAACCACCGCTGGTTTCTAAATGGACGAGTCACAGTGAAGAGAGCTCAAATTAACTTTTTAATTGTGAAAGAAAGTGATCGAAGAGAAAGGGAAGACAAGTACAGGGACACATAAAAAGCCAAAAAATGTGGTCCAAGGTAAGACGGAGACATACGAGAAAAACAAAATGCAAGAAAACAAAAGGCAAAACAAATAAGGGACACAACAGAAGTTCAAACTGCTGGGTATGTAGCAAACGAGGAAAACACAGGAGCAGCAAAACTGTGTGTGCAGATGGATGTGTAAAAGTGTGTGTGAGGCTAGTTACAATCATACAAGATATACACATATAAATATACATATAAATTGCACATATACTGTTTACATACATTTTGTACTGTGTGTTTGCGGGAAAGAAAGAGAATAAATAAATAAATATAACTTTTTCTGTATATCATTGTCTTAGTGTGTTGTGGAGGGTGGTTAAACTATCAAAAGGAGCGAGCCCAAAGCACAAGCATCTCTGGTAGGTAACCCCCAGATCCTCAGGAGGGGCTTTACTCATCCTCATCGCAGATTCACCTTTACTTATGTTTTTGTTATTATCAGTTATGAATCTGGAGAACACAAGCATCTATCCATCACGCATTGACGTGTCAAGTAATTAAGTATAAATACATTGTTACCTTACTTAAGTAGAAATGTTGGGTATATATAGTGCCCACTTAAACTGATTTATATGTTTTTAAAATCCATTTAGCAGCTGCCCCCGTCCACAGCAGTACACTGCTTAGCTTCTGTGTCAGTACTCGTCATCTACTGTAGCGAACACACTGCCTATGGATAATACAACCCCCCCTTGAAAAATATCTAAACCATCCCTTTAAGCTCAGTCAAAAACTCTTTAGGTAAACTGTACCAGAAGATTAGATATCCACTTACCTCTTCACAGGACTGGCAGGTGAGGGCCTCCTTCACTCTGGCCTTCTCCATCTGAACATCCTCATCCTCGTTTAGCACCTCTTCTGGATTTTTCTCCACTTTGGGCTTTGATTTGGATGAGATCCTGAAAATGCAAACGAATCTTTCATCATTATGTCATGAAGTTGAACCGACAAGAGTCTCAATGCAGGCCAAGAAGCTTGAACGGTTCCTGTGAAATACATAGAACAAACCTATATGTTATATGTAAAATAATGAGGGAGCGTGTGATCTAGGTTATGACCTGAAATCTGATCTTTACCTGCAGAACTGATCGTTTTTCATCGTCCTCCCACCGTAACGGATCTCAAGCCAACGGAGCAGGAAAAGCAGCAGGATGCACTGGAGATACGGCTGAGGACAGAAATGAGAAAATAAATGGCTGAACACACACATTCTGCAGTCTCTATTTACAGAATGTGTGAAAAAAAGTTAGATACGTACAGCTACAACCGCAATAAGCAGGTTCTTCCACAAGAAGTTCTCCTCGTACAGAGAAGGGAGGAAGGTCGCCTGTAAACAGGGTAAAAGCATCAGTGGGGGGGGCTCCTGCTCGTACAGAAGCTGCTGTCTTAAACCAAAACCGCTGGCCCTTTGACATCTTCTCAAGCTTACCTGTTAGGGTCCAACCAAAGCACCCTGAACTATTATATATGAATAAGTTAAAATGTATTTGCAGTATACCATAAATCAATAACAAAGGCTTCTCTGGATGGGTCAATTCCAACTCCTAAGAAACATGTCTGTCTCTTCACCGGGCAGTCTCTAACTTTGTGTATCTGCTGTTTGCTGCTGGGCATGTAGCATAAAATTATGAGAGCTGGAGAAAGCTACCTATGGTTATACAGTACACTACGGGTCAAAAGTTTGGGGTCCATTATAGACAGAATAGGCAAGGCAAGGCAGCTTTATTTGTATAGCACATTTCAGCAACAGGGCAATTCAAAGTGCTTTACACAAAATCAGTTAAACAGATAAAACACAAGTACAAACAGTTAAAAATCATAAGCATTAAAAACCAAATAAAACACATGAATAGACAGTTAAAAACAAAATAGAAACATTAGGACACATAAAACAAGAATAAAAGTTAAGGGCAGCATAGAAATTTAAAGAAATAAGCATTCATTTAAAGAAAGGCAGCATCAAAAGAAAGGTCTTCAGCCTTGATTTAAAAGAACTGAGAGTAGCAGGATCTGCAGGTTTCTGGGAGTTATCCAGATATGAGGAGCATAGAAAAGAAAGCTGCTTCACCTGTTTAGTTCTGACTCTGGGGACAGAAAGTAGACCTGTCCCAGATGACCTGAGAGGTCTGGGTGGTTCATAGTGTAGTAGCAGATCAGAAATGTATTTTGGACCTAAACCGTTAAGTGATTTATTAAACTAGCAGAGTACTTTGAAATCAATTCTTTGAGACACAGGAAGCCAGTGTAAAGACTTCAGAAATGGGTGATGTGATCCAGTCTTGGCTAGTGAGGACTCGAGCAGCGCGTTCTGAATCAGCTGCAGCTGTCTGATTGATTTTTAGGGAGACCTGTAAAGTTCTGGCACATCCAGCCGTAATTTGTTGATGCACTTAGTCAGTTTTGTATGGACTATAGTCCCTGCGGATGAGGTTATGTAAATTTGTGTGTCATCCGCATAACTATGGTAACTTATTTTGTTTTTCTCCATAATCTGAGCCAGTGGAAGCCTGTAGATGTTAAACAGAAGAGGCCCCAGAATGGAGCCTTGCGGAACGCCGCACGTCATATTTGTACGCTCAGATGCATAATTACCTATAGACACAAAGTAATCCCTATTCTTTAGGTAGGATTCAAACCAGTTTAGTACTAAGCCAGAAAGTCCTCTCCAGTTTTCCAATCGGTCTAGTAATATGTCATGGTCGACCGTGTCAAATGCAGCACTGAGATCAAGTAATACTAAGATTGAAATTTTGCCATTATCTGTGTTAAGGTGGATGTCATTAAAGATTTGACAAGAGCCGTTTCAGTGCTGTGGTGTGGTCGGAAACCCGACTGAAAGGTATCAAAACTGTTGCTTAGTGACAAGAAATGGGTGAGTGTTGAAAGACTACTTTTCAATGATTTTACTTAAAAACGGAAGGTTTGATTTGGCCTATAGTTGCTCATTAGTGACTTGTCTAGGGTGTTCTTTTTAAGAGTGGCTTGATTACTGCAGTTTTCAGGGCCTGTGGAAAGATACCTGAAAGAAGAGAGTGTTCACAATCTGTAGAAGATCAGAAGTCAAACAATTGGAAACATTTTTGAAAAGTCCCTGTGGGTAGAATATCAAGGCAACAGGTCGAGGTTTTCAGATGTTGAATAATGTCCTCCAGGTTTGTATGGTTGATCGTGTGAATACCAGCTGAGATCAGTTGATTTCTTAACCAGGGCCGCAGTTTTCAGATTACATTATCCATCCATTCATCTTCGGTCACTACTGTTTTCAACCTGGACCATATTTTCCTGTTTATGTGTAAAAAGTGACTGACAGAAACAGCAATCTTTGACATTGGTCCAGTATTAAGCATGAACGCTGTAACCGGCAGCCATGAAATGTTAACCCTATGGGGCAATTGTGCATCACCAATTTGGTCCACTAAAAGTGCTTTATTTCACGACTGAAAGGCTCAGATTAATATTAAGTGTCTGACAACATTATGGAAAGGATCCATATATATTTTTGTTTTATATTGTTTCTGTTGACTTTAAATGAAGTGTATTTAAGTGTACTTAAGTGCAATACTTAAATGACTGCTTATTTACATGGAGTTTAGTGGGTTTAGCGAACGCAATTTTGCGGATGTTTTATGTTAAAAAAAAGGAGCTTACTCTTTAACAGAAAGGTCGACCTCCTTAG
>NC_045753.1:10956006-10956107 GCF_008692095.1 Etheostoma spectabile
CATAATGTTGTCAGACACTTAGAATATTAATCCGAGCCTGTCAGTGGCAAAACAAGCACTTTTGTGAAGGTGAAAACAAGCTGCACAATAGCCCCAATAAC
>NC_045753.1:10956117-10966347 GCF_008692095.1 Etheostoma spectabile
TAAATTGTGGCTTGTTTTGCCGCTGCTGACTGCAGCAATCTTCCTTAATACTGGACCAAAGTCAAAGATTATTGTTCACATCAGTCACTTGTTGTAACCGATCATATTAATTCTCAATGGGCTCATCATGTGGTCTGAGATAAAGTTGCATGCAGGTTCTAAGACCAAAACAGCAGACAGAGAAACCATTGAATTAACTGACTGGTTGTCATAGTGAAGCTCCTACCTTGGTGATGCAGTTGAGGCAGCCCATGAGAGGGTAAAGAGGGTTGAAGAAACACAGGGCGTTGTGCAGGTTTCTGGTCAACCCAGGGCTGTCGTTCACAAAGGACAACTGAACCAGCGAGGCTGACACCACACACACCTGAATTAAGTCACTCAGTCAGATAACATCCAAAAAATGTTAATTAGACCGAAATTGAACTAAACCTAAAGCTCTTTCAGAATCACCAAAAGTACCGCCAAAATAATAAGCCATTATACTGTTTATTTCAGGTATTGTGATGCCAGTTATTAATCTCAGGGACTTCACATTTTGAACACAGGTTACACGTGTATTTACAATGTGTATACACATGGCATCCCGCCTCACCATCATGGAGATGACAGAGAAGAAATCTCTGTTGCTCTGGACTCGGGCGAAGCCGAAAGAAACCACATAGGTGAAGAGGATCATGGCTGGACCAAAGCCAACAGTACACAGGACCTAAGAAAGGGGAGGAGAGAAGTCATGAAAAGGGACGTCTTTATGTTTCATGAATATTACCAGCAATATTAGTCTTGTATAGTCCACACAGCATTCCGAGATGGAAGGAAAACGTTCTCTGGTTTATTGGCATTTCTTTAAACCAATCACAATCGTGTTGGGCGACGCTAAGCCCCGGACACAATAACGGTGCCTCTGGAAAATAGCCTCAAGAAGGAACTTGTTTTGGTGGAACGTTTGAACCTTCAAAAGTAGTTTTAGTCGTGCAACAGAAAACTCAGATTGGACAGAGAGTCTAGCTAGCTGTCTGGATTTACCCTGCAGAGATCTGAGGACCAGGTAACCAGAGTCCTCAGATTGGACAGAGAGTCTAGCTAGCTGTCTGGATTTACCCTGCAGAGATCTGAGGACCAGGTAACCAGAGTCCTCAGATTGGACAGATAGTCTAGCTAGCTGTCTGGATTTACCCTGCAGAGACCTGAGGACCAGGTAACCATAGTCCTCAGATTGGACAGATAGTCTAGCTAGCTGTCTGGATTTACCCTGCAGAGATCTGAGGACCAGGTAACCATAGTCCTCATGAATCCACCAGAGGTTAGGACGCCAACACAAAGAAAGAGAAAGGGGAAGGATATCCGGCCAAAATGAGGGACATCCGTAGGTATGTCTGGAGGCACCTGATCAATCCCGGAAGTACAACGTTGTGTATATAGACTACATCTATATTATTTGCATAATGGATTTGGTTTTGATTTTGTAAATGTTTAGCAGCTTAATCAAAAATGTGGAACAAAGAGGGAGTCCTTAATTCAGAAATGAAGGTATTGTGTTTCCCAAAGGTTGGTACATATAATAATAATAATAATAATCATAATAATAATCATAATAATAATCATAATAATCTTGTGTGATGTATGCGCGAGCCATCGCGTGTAAACGGCAGTACAGACCACAGCGGTGAGGTTGCTGGACGTGAGCAGGTTTCCAGAGTGGAAGGAGAAGAGGACGATGTTCATGGAGCAGAGGACGAGGTAGTAGAAGGGGATGTCCACGGCAGCTTGCCCGCACCAGTAGGCTGACGGCACCAGACCGGAGATACGCAGTGTAGAGCGACACTTGATCTGGGGGGAAAAAAAGGCAAATATACACACAGATGAAGATATAGACCAATGTATTTACTGTATTATTACATTAATAATCAGTAGGGATGGGTTAAAATGATCATGTCTCCAATTAAAATCGATCTTTGTTTGAGTGAGCTGATCCGGACATCAAGAAGCCTGATTGTGTTTCTTGCCAGGGCTTTGTTAAAATAATTGATTCTCTTAAATTCAAAAAATGTATCTTTGAATATATGCCTTTTCACCATGGATGTATAACTAAAAAGTACTTTAAACTAACTTTTTGGGGGTCAATTGTTAATGTAAACATCAAGAAGGAGCATTTAAAAAAAAAACATTTTTATAAGCGTTGCTTCTTGCTTTTACAATTTACAGCATAAGTTCTATGAGAATTTTTTTTAATATCCAAGCTAAACTGGTATTGTAACTGAAATTCATAGAGAAATATAGCATCAAATCAGGACATTGTGAATCGGAATCAAATCTTTTTGACATGTACCCAGCAGTACTGATTCAAATCGTGAATCCTTGGAAAAAAATCTACATGAGGTGACAGGGGCACCAACGTACACAATCTTCTGGTGACTTTGTACAGTATCTAACACACATCACATAAACATGACGTACTTTTTGCATACATGATCCCCTTCTTTCATGTATCATGCTGCTCTCTACTTCTTAAAACTGTCCAATGAAGCTGTCCAAGTGCCACAAAAACATTCTTTAAATATGATACATGTCAGGGAAGGAGTGCATGATATGTCCCAATGTAGACCCCATTGCAGTAAAGTCTCTCTCTTTCTCTCTAAACTACTTACAACTCTAAATTTAGAAATGAACCAACTTAGTCCAAGGTGAATGCGTCCGTGCAGTGAAGTGCAATATTTCTTCTTAGACCCCTTTGCAGTAAAGTCTCTCTCTCTCTCTCTCTCTCTCCTATAGTTACAACTCTGCTGCATGTGTCCGTGCAGTAAAATGCAATATTTCTTCTCTTTGTGAAAATGAAATGATTGTTGGTATTACAGACATTACCTCTCTGTCTCGAGTGTGGTCCATTGCAAAATACGCAGGCATTCCAGCTGCAAGCATTCCCAGTATGATGGCCTCTATGTAAACCAGAGCGTAGGACGTGGCATCCGGGATTTGCTGAGAGATGTCACAATGGAAACATTTAATTTATTTAAATGGAACGGGGAAAACAGGATAGATAAGATCAATAACAAATACTCACATAATCAAATGGTTTGGTCCAGGTTCTGATCGGTTTAGTGCCATTCAGGCCTTTTAGAAGAGCGTTGCTTAGTACATTGACAGCCATAGGTAAGGAGTGAACTGTGGTGCTGTTGAACGCAACACTGTATCTGAAACCCTGTTCACAGACAGAAACCAAAGTGTTAAAGAGTGCCACATCTTGAGAGTTGAACTCTACTCCATCTAATTATAAGGCTCTTGGTTGGAGGACTCATCAGCACTCGAACAAAGAGCCCTTCAGCTGTGAACACCACGTCAGCTGTAGGTGGAGGTGCTGCAGGAGAGGTGAGCCTACATCTGATGCTTTATCTCCTGTTTCATCAAATATCTGTTCTATCTAAAATAAATTAAATCTGTCCAATAATAAATAAATGACCTTGCTGGATCCTGTTACGTTGATGGCGGCGCTGTGGGGAGCTGCGGACATGTAGTCGCTGTGTTTCATCAAATCCACTTTGATGTCCTGAGACTCCAGGTTGTGGATGAAGTCCGAAATATCAGAGCCTGTTGGCAAAAGAAAAAAAGCAATGCTGATCCACATGCAAGATACACTCTGCACAGTGCACTCCATAGCCTTTCTTGTTGAAAACACTACTATCAGACCATATGCATCATTTTTTCTTCTTGCTGGGCGACCATCGAAACACCTCAGCCTATCATTACTTCGCAGTGAAGTTAAATGACGTGGGGCCGTATTCCTTCGCTCTGAATTTAAGTTTTTGCATATCCAGCCGTTCAGGGCAAAACAGCCCAAGAGCAAAACAATTTATTCTCATTGAATATAATTACACAACTCTTATCGATTGTCCTGGTAATGACTAACATTTCTGTAATTTCTTGGTAAAAAAAAATAAGTACAATGAATCTATGGTAGTGTATTTATAACAGGAGTCGTTAAAAGTGAAGACTCAAATCCAAATGTGATTTTAGCTGCTTATCACTGTACTGAAGACCATAGAATGAATAAACTTGCCATGAATGAAAGTAGCCTATTATCCAAAACAAACATATAGATACATAAATAAATAAATCACATTTTGGATTTAGCCCAGTGGTTTCCAACCTGGGAGTCGCAAGATAATCACCAATAAGAAAAAACTAAATTATTGCTTAGGCCTATTTTCATATTTACCCTTTTACTCGTAAGATGCTGTATAGATTTATATCGCCAGGCCTTTTGTTTACACTTCTAAAGCGAGCTGTCTGATCGGGGCCGGTTCAGTTCAAAATGGAGAAAAAGGAGTGAGAGTAACTGATTATTCAGAGGGTCATCATCAAGGAGCTCGGTTAGAATTGCACCCGTGGGACAATTCTTATGGACTGTCGTAGCAGTGTAAGTTAACAGTTGTACAGCAGTTAGTATCACATCACAATATTTACAGCACGAAGCACTTTCTGACAGAGATCTGAAGTCTAAATGAGAGGAACATGAACCTATCAGCTTGTAGCCTCCCAGGAAGAAGACAAAAATGTCTCCTTCAGAAAATCTCAAGTGGACTCACCTGTTGAGTTCTGCACCAGGAGGCTGGTGGCGTATCTCCGTGGCGACTGGTTCCTTTTGAGGAGGTAGATGGGCAGAAACTGGCGGTCCGGGGAGTGTATCTGGATGTTTCCCGTGGCCAGAGCGAGGACGAGCACAGCAGCAACAAACACCAAGAACAAGGCCAGGCTGCAGGAGGATGGAGGAGGGGAGGAGAGACAGGACAATCACAACACACAAGATTATAATCCAGCCCAATACGCTGTGGATCCATCAGTTTATTTAAATCAGATATCTGATCAGCTGCCTTCATAGTCTATGAGGATAATATATTTTAAAGTCCGGTTACTTGATTGAGAAGTTCATGTTAGCAAATAAAATATTTGCATTAGGGATATAGGGATTATTGACCCTGGGCAGTTGGTGGTCAATTTTTTGGGGCAGTTTGCAGATTATCTGCCTGATAACCGACAAAGTTATTGAAATAAAAAGTACAGATGTGTGTCCGTCCCTCGGTTTGACTCACCACTGAGTCTGACTTAATGTCCCGCCCACAACACTATCTGACTCTCTGTTACCGGGTATCATGTTAAAAGTTTCTAATTTATTAAATAATTGCTTAAAGAGTAACTACTGATTTTCTCAACCTGGACCCTATGTTCCTATGTCTTTGTGGGCTTCAATCTTCCTTAAATCTGAACTAAAGTTAAAGATTATTGTTCCCATCAGTCACTTGTTGTGACTTATGGTGTTAATTCTCAATGGGCTCATCCCTCCTACATCTTGTGCTCTGTAATAAAGTTGGATGCAGGTTTTAAGACCAAAACGGCACAAAGAGAAACCACTGAATTAACCGACTGGCTGCAATGTAACTGGTGGAGCTATTCATTATTTTGTCATTTATGATAGCTAATTATTTGATTTATTTAATTTCAGTTTTGCTTGAATTTTGCTTGGGTATCTGATGGTTTTACAGAGTTAGAGTTTAGAGTTACAGAGCCAAGAGACGCCATTGATCCTTCTTGTCAAATGTTTGCATGCCGAGAAATTGCATTAATAAACCTCCCAGAATGCAAATCTGCCTGGACAACGAAAGTTTTAATCTCTGCGTAAGATTCACTCTTTCGGTGCCTCGGTGGCTGTTGAACATTGAGTTTTTATTTTACTTTGTTCAACCTGAAGACAAGTCGCCACTACAGTAACGAATGTCGCCCCGTGCCGAGCGACTGCCCTGAAACTGGATCTCGTCTTCTAAACACGGTCGTGTCTCTGAACACTCACGTGTAAACGAAGGCCTTCCTCTCCCGCCGCATGTTGAGCATGTGCAGCCAGGCCACGGTGCTGAACTGCTGCCGCCACAGAGCGTGACCCGACACCACGTCGGACTTGCTGTCTGAGAAGGTCAGCAGCCGCTGGTCCGTGTCGTCCAGAGACGCGTTGTCACATTCGTCCTCCGCCTGCTCCCGATTGAACACACTGTAGTCTAGGGGTGGGAAAGAAAAACCTATTCTTGTGTGTATCGGGATTAGGCATTTAACATTCATTACATATTGTTATATTGCAATTTTTCTTACGTAAGTAAGTAATCCCCTATGACACGTATGACTTTTGACGGTTTGGTCAATTTTATGTTCATTATTATGTCCGTAGTTTACTTCATGGGCAGTGTCCTTGTGTTATTACATTATCTGGGTCACGTAACAGTGATATATAACCAAAAGATGGATCCTGGGATTCATTCAAAACTTTAATTTGTTTGAAAAAGTAATAAATAAATCACTTTAAATCCTTTTTTTTCTAAGACAATCTATTGTACAGCAACATTTGGAAACATTACAGCTCTAATCGTGAGTTTTTTTTGTATGAATTGTTAAAATTTATCAATTTCCCCAGAATCTATTTTTTATTTTTATTTTTTAAACCAATGATTGACCTAAATATTATCGGTTTATACCGTACTGCCAATGTCTACTTCATCATATCTGTTTTGTGTTTTCTGTATCGTGATTTCTTTGTGATGATTTTTAAAATCAATTTGTTTCCCGATAATCTAAATAAATAAATAAATAAATAAATAAATAAATAAATAAAGTATATATACTGTATATATTTTACCAATGATTCACCTAAATATTTTCTGCTGACAGCGGCTACATCGTATCCTTTTCTAGGTAAACAGAGCTTCTTAGAAAACTGTTTTTTAGAAATGTCCCATGATATATTGTCTCTGTAGAAGGAAAAGGAAATTGCAACACCCAATACTATCGAATCTCAATACTTCAAAAAAAATCGCAATGAATGAAAATCGTAACACAAATCAAATCTGCACCCATGTATCGTGAAAGAGTCGGACAAAAGTACATCGCCCCAGTCCTACTTCAGTCTGACGACATTAAACACACAGGCGGAGAAATCTTTATCTCCCGTCATCTTATTGAATTAAGATATAGTCTTGTTTTTTTTTTTTTTTTTTTTTAATGTAACACTGCTTTGGCAACACACTCACCAGCTTGGTCCACTTCAGCCTCTGACTCCAAACGGAGAAACACATCCTCCAGTGTTGTCATGGAAACCCCATAGTTGGTAATTCCCAGTTTGGGTTGACAGTCGAGCTCCGAGAACAAGCCTGCGAAAGACATATTAATGAGCACTTGCTGCAGTTAACAGTTCAAAAATGAGTCACGGCTTTAGCATTTGTCTTGGTCGGGGTTTGTGTAGACAGAGAGAGGGCCGGCAGTCACAGGAAGATATATTAAATGTACTAGATAGTGGGATCTGACCTGAAAACGTGTCAATGCTCTCAAACGGCAGCGTGAACGTCAACTCTGCCTCGTGTTGGCGGGACAACGTAGCCTTGGGAACATGCTGCCTGATCAGTGAGGTGATATTTTCAGCATCACATCTCTCGTTGATAGACATTCTACGTGGGAGGAAAAGAGACTAGTTAAATAAAGACCTATGCAGTATGTGGCTGACATAGGTTGTTAAGAGTGTTATAACATCTCAGATGCATGATTCAATACTTCGAGATTCAATGCTTTTTGCCACGCAACTAAGTTGCTAGGAATTTGGTGTAGTGTGCTTATTACACCAAAAAAAACAAAGCTTTCATAGCAGGACAATCCATACCCGTTAATAACACATGTAAACACTATGGGCCTTATCTTGCACCTGGTGCAGCGCAGCACAAAGCCCAAAGCAGGTGTACAGCAGTTAGTATCCCATCACAATATTTACAGTACGAAGCACTTTCTGACAGAAATGAGATCTGAAGTCTAAATGAGTGTCAATAACACAGCATCTCATTGTTATTAGTGAAATGCTCCTAGGCGCATGCACAGCGCGCACACACTATGGTGTTACACACAGGGACGCATGCACGCCACATATTATCCCATACTGAAATAAATGTCAGTGCTCAATGCGTCATCTGTTGAATCTTTTTAAGTATTTTGGAACTAGAGCTGAAAAGATTAATTGATTACTTGTCAACTATAACATTAATCAAGCAACTTTTGATAATCGATAAATCAGGTTGAATATTTTTTGGAATATTATTTTATTTGAGAAAAAAAATTCTGATTCCAGCTTCTTAAACGTGAATAGTTTCTAGTTTCTTCACTGCTCTGTGACAGTAAAAGGGATTTGTTCAAGTCAAGTCCCTAATTGTTACATGTTGTCAATGTTTTCTTTGTCTTTTGTAGGATTACTACATGATTTCATAAATGTATCGGGCCATCTGAAAAAAATAGTTCACCAATGGGCCACTAAGATTTTTTAAATATAAAAAAAAAATAGCTCACTCTTCCGTAACTTGTGGCAGTTTTCCAGCATGTGAAAGCTGGGACAAGAAACTACCATCAGAGACGTAACTTGTACTCGCCTGAGATGATATCCAACACCACACTTGATCTTGAGATACAGAGAAGAGCCGACACACTTCAGCTGTCCCTGAGAGATCACAGCTTTGCGATCTGAAGGGAAAAAAGCATCTGTGTTTAACCACAACGACAACAACAACAGATTCTGTGATACTGAATTGGGCTGAAACTACGTCGTCAAAGTGAAACTTATCAGCATCAGATGCTGACATGAATAATGTCAACTGCAAGAGTAAAAAAAGCTTCATTATGAATAACAAAATGGAGAAATTTGGCACTAAAGATTAACAGCATGAAGTTGCTTATTTGTAATTGCGAGGAACAGAATTTAAAGTGCTCATAATGTGCATAATAATTTTGGTAATTTTCCTTTATTTTATTGTGTTATATATCTTTTTGTGTGGTTATAGGTTTACAAAGTGAAAAAGCACAAAGTCTGTATAATGTTTGCCTAGCTGCTAGCATGGAATGCCCTCATACTCTGCTCCTGACTGGCTAGTAGTCCTTACCTAGGTACTGTCAGGACCCTCATACTCTGCTCCTGACTGGCTAGTAGTCCTTACCTAGGTACTGCAGACCCTCATACTCTGCTTCTGACTGGCTAGTAGTCCTTACCTGGTACTGTCAGGGCCCTCATACTCTGCTTCTGACGTCTATAGTCCTTACCTAGGTACTGTCAGGGCCCTCATACTCTGCTCCTGACTGGCTAGTAGTCCTTACCTAGGTACTGTCAGGACCCTCATACTCTGCTTCTGACTGGCTAGTAGTCCTTACCTAGGTACTGTCAGGACCCTCATACTCTGCTTCTGACTGGCTAGTAGTCCTTACCTAGGTACTGTCAGGGCCCTCATACTCTGCTTCTGACTGGCTAGTAGTCCTTACCTAGGTACTGTCAGGGCCCTCATACTCTGCTTCTGACTGGCTAGTAGTCCTTACCTAAGTACTGTGCATGAGCAACAAAAAAATGTAACAGCGGTGTGATGCCTCACTCTGGAGCTAAAACGGAGACCTCAACACACAGGGTGAAAAGAGGAGCTCCAGCAATGTGCAGTCCAACAAAAATATGGTGTTTTCAGAAAATTAAACCATGGTAAACCTATTCTGATATAACCACTAAATACAATTATAAACCTGAAAAAGAGCATAATAGGTTTAAAAGCTTGAGGACTTTGGTGAATCCTTGAATCTCTCATAGACTTATTACACTCAAACACAGTGTAATAGATCAACAGCACAGATGCAATGCACTTTTAACTGGATAAATGGCAAGGATAAATCCGAACCTTTCAATTTCTAAGATGGGATGATATCTGCCTAATGGTTTCCGTGCCGGTTGTGTTCCCGAGAGATTTCTTACCAGCAAGAATGTCCGCCTCGTCCATGTAGTGTGTGCTGAGGACGATGACTCTGCCGGCCCGGCGGCTCTGCAGCAGCGACCACACCTGGTGTCTGGAGCAGGGGTCCATGCCCGCTGTGGGCTCGTCCAATAGCAGGATCTGACAGGAACAAGCATGATGCAGTAGAGGGTTGGTTACTGAGACCCGGTGCTAATACGGCACCGGCGCCTTAACAACCAAAACACGGATTTCAGTGCCACTTAAACGCCTGCGCTGCTCTCTGATGCTCCGAAAAGGACGTTAGACGCAACAGAAACATCACTTCATGTGACCAGGGGTGGAAGAAGTATTCAGATCATTTAGTTAAGTACTAATATCACACTGTAAATATACTCTGTTACAAGTAGAAGTCCTGCTAAGTGTTAGTCAAGTAAAAGTATTTAAGTATCATCAG
>NC_045753.1:10966357-10967603 GCF_008692095.1 Etheostoma spectabile
CTTAAAGTATTAAAAGTAAAAGTACTCGATGCAGAACAATCCTCACATTTTAGAAACTGGAAACGATTGTAATGGGAAAATTACATAGACAATGATTTTCTTCCAATAACTGTTCATTTGTTAAGTGATTTTTCATTATAATTAAATCCTTCAAATATGCCTCTGAAATATGTGTCTCCTAAAGTGAGTCCTCCAGGGTTGGAGACAGCTAAAAATATTATGACCCTGCATATTTCCCTGAAGGGCAAATGAACAGAAAAACAGGCGCCTCCAGAGATATTTAGTTTAAGATTAGAGTGTTTCCCAAATAAGGGCTGGTTTCTGCTGGGGCAAACGGGAAATAAGGAGGTGTATTACTGATTGTATTCACCAGAATAACAGCAACAGTTGTGTGTTAAACGGCCAATTGATTAAGCGTGCCTGAGGAAGACCCAGCAGGGTTGAAACGTTGCAGCACACTAAACTGTATGAGAATATTAGCCGAGTGTGGGCTCTCATTCTCTGGAGTTGGATCCAGCTCCTGTTACCACACTACCACTACTGCTCTACAATCATTTCAGTTGGGCTTGTAGTTTAACTTATAACAAAACATCAGATTTTATAAACTAGGCTTGTTTTGTGTACAAAAATGTGAATGTGAAAGGTGGAGGGTGGGGGTGGGGGTGTGGCCTTGTGTCTCTTTCTCATGGACGGACCAAATTCTCTGGGCGGGCAAAGCAGAGAAAGGTGAAGTAACCTTTCCCCTTATGACACCATAAGGCCCAGATTTGCACATCAAAGGTGACGCAGGATGCCCAAGGTTCAGTGTACACCTATCGCCAAGTGTAGCCACGGGGGGGGGGGGGGGCATAGGCAGGCTGGGTGAACTCATATTAATGTTTTTAAAAAACACTCATAAAGTGACACCTTTAAACGTATAGCGTTAGCACCGGTATTGGGAAAAATACAAACGATACCCAACCCTAATGCAGACTGCTCAGAATGCACCCAAGCTGTTACTATACTTTTAGGACTGGTGGGAGAATTACCGATAACTCGAGGCAGAGTGAGACCAGGATACACACCAAATCAGATTTAAGTAAATGATTAATGGTTTAAAGCACTTGCTCCAGGTACCTTAGGATCTCCGAGAATGGCGATGCCCACGGAGAGTTTCCTCTTTTGGCCTCCGCTCAGATTCTTGGCCTGAGCAGTCATGATCTTCTCCAAGTCCAGATCCTTCAGCACTTTGGTAACCTAATACGGT
>NC_045753.1:10967613-10977613 GCF_008692095.1 Etheostoma spectabile
GGGATTGTGTGAGTCAATCTCACACTGCCTTTTTGAATAAGCCATCTAACAACATGCATGTAAACAATTGAAAAGTTGAAACAAAACTAACAATAACACAGAGACGGGTTTAGATCATCACATTTAGAGCTGCAGTGATTAATCGATTCGTTGTCAACTATTACATGAATTCCAAACTATTTTATGATTTTTTATGAACAAAAAAGTAAAACTTTTCTGATGTCAGCTTGTTAAATGTGACTATGTTTCTAGTCTTGTTTATCCTCTGTGACAGTAAACTTAATGTCTTTTGAGTTGTGGATAAAAGACATTTGACGTCATATTGGGCTTTTTGGGAAACACTGATCCACAGATCCACACAACTAATCCATCAATAGAGAAAATAACCGTCAACAATTAAATCAACCGCCCTAATTACCTCAGCATCGGTGTTTGAGGGCGGGATCCCTTTGATGGCTGCGAATATCCTGAGGTGCTCCTCCACAGTGAGCACGTCAAAGATGATGTTGAACTGGGGGCAAATTCCCACCAGCTGCTTCATTTCGGACCCGTCTGCGATCTCTGACACGGGGGAGCCGTAGATGGTGGCCGAGCCGTTGGTGGGCTGGCAGATGCCACACAGGATGTTCATGAGAGTGGACTTTCCCGCCCCGCTGTGTCCCAGCAGAGCCGTGATCTGGCCCTCGTAGATGTCGAACGTCAAACCTGGGGAGGGGATGTAAAGAAAGAGAGGGACGGCACCGTGGAATCACAAATTGCGGAGTCATATACAGACAAACACACTCAGTTGGGTTGAACAACATA
This sequence comes from Etheostoma spectabile, assembly GCF_008692095.1. Taxonomy (NCBI): domain Eukaryota; kingdom Metazoa; phylum Chordata; class Actinopteri; order Perciformes; family Percidae; genus Etheostoma; species Etheostoma spectabile. The sequence continues at coordinate 10,968,418 of NC_045753.1, forward strand.
TTGTTGCAGCATCAACGTTCCAATGTCGTATATGGGATACATCGTAAATGCCAAATATCGGCCGGGCTCTAGTACACACCACTTGGCTTAAGGAAGTTGGCGTGTATGTTACGCGAAATCATGATGCCACGTTGCTGCTTAACCACAGTTTTGTAGCGTCTGACTAAATGACATTTTGATTATAGCTTTGCACACAAAAGGTGTATTTTTTCATAATTCCCAAAATGTTATTTTTTCTTTCTAAAATGGAGCGACAGATATTAAAAGCTGCACAATTAAAAAATTTAAAATTAAAAAAAACTGCACACACAATTTGTTGAATATTGTTCAGGCCTTTCCAGAGTTGTGGACACACTGTGAAGTCAAATAGTTTATACAGTGAGAACAAATCCCAACATCTGCTAATTAAGAAGCCTTTGACTTTAAAAAGGAACCAATCATGTCAAAGTGTTCAGGACTCACCTCTCAGAGCCTCCACCACGTTGTCCTTCTCTTTGTACACTTTCTGGATGTTATTGATGCTGCCAGAGGAAAAGAAAGAGAAACAGGAGCCATCAGGAATTTCTTTTTCACAAAGTGTAAATGAAGAATGTGTCAGAATGAAGAGCAGCTCTCATCGTACAGACTGGTCCCCCTAGGCTTTACCTGAGCGTGGAAACTCTCCCAGCCTTCATTTCTCTCCTCATGCTTCAGTATCAAAGGTCTCATCCTCTGTATGGATGTTTTGGACATAGGGCTGGGCAATAATTCATTATGATAATTTTATAATTTTGCTTGTTAACCACCTTATTGATGATAATTTATCTCAAATCTCATTGTAATTTTTTTTTTGTGAAGGCACCAATTGTCAATCTGACAATATCGTCGCTATATCAATCAATAGTGGTGGTGCAGTGGATATAACAAATGGTGTGGGAGACCCGGGTTAGATTCCCACTGTGATATCTTAACCAATGTGTCCCTGAGCAAGGCACTTAACCCCAAGTTGCTGCAGAGGTGTGCAACCTCTGAGATATATAGCAACTGTAAGTCGCTTTGGATAAAAGCGTCAGCTAAATGTAATGTAATGTTACTGTATATCAACATTGATGTATTTGGTCAAGAATATCATGTTATCTAATTTTTCTATATCATCCCCCAGCCCTTTATAGATTTAGACATTTTGTGCATGGTATGCTATAACAGCATGACATCTTTACAGTCCAAGGTCATGTGATATGATGGTGATACAAAAGCAGCCGCCATAAAAGTGTAGAAACCTACTCAGAAATGCAACAAACTGCATTTCCAGGAAGCACTTATTGCACCAGAAATATGCATCAAACTGAGAATCATATGCAGGTTCAGACTTTTACCGGATGGCCTCTTTCCCTCTGAACTCGGCCGAAACCGGCTCGACCGACTCGTCTCCGCCAGGAGCGCCGTTCGCCTCCGTGTCGTACACAGAGTTCACTTCAACGTAGCGCTTACTGCGTTTGGACCAATAGGAGGGCTTCAGGAAGTACACCAAGGACCTCTTTATTCCAAACTCCCCTGCATTTCAGACAAAATTTATTAGGTATTACACATGATAGTAGTACTAAACAATCATAGGGTTAAAGATCAAACTCAAAGTGTACAGCTGCAAAGATTAATCACATAAGAGATTAGTTGTCAACTATTTTATTAATTTTTTTAATTTTTTTTAAAGTAAGACAAGTTAAATCTGATTCCAGTTTGTTGAAAGTTTCTAGTTTCTTTTCTATATTTTCAATGGAAAGAATCGTTAGTTGCAGCATGGTGAAACCTTCTGCGGCTGCAGAACTAATACAACTTATAGTATTAAAGTAGACTTAATTAGTTGTAAATTTATTGAGTTATTCTGTGTGAGTGTGTGTGTGTGTGTGTGAAACTGGGCATGTGTTTCTCTTTCTTCCTTTCAGGGTTGAAATTAATGTTTCTTTTCATTATCGGTTACTAATATATAAAATGGCCATGACAACTTTCGTATTGCTTATTTTGTAACTTATTTAGTGTGTGTTTGTGTGTACTCACCAGGCAGAACCTGGTCTAGGTAGAGAGCCAACAGAAGGTAGAGGATGCAGTCCACAACCAGCATGAGCAGGGGCACGTAAAGAGGATGCGGGCCGTTGGCCAGGGAGGAAAACACAGCCCCATCTCCCTGGGCCTCCAGGTAAACCACCTAACACACACACACACACACACACAGACACACACACAGACACACACACAGACACACACACAGACACACACACACACACTAACTCAATAGTTACAAAATAGTTCAAACCTTCTTGTGAACTATTTTGCCAAAAATAAATATTTTTGGTTTTCATAAATATGTGTAGAAAAAAACTATATAAAATGTCTTGAAATTCAAAACAAACTAATCTTGCAATGGGACTGCACAACCACCAGGATGCAAATTAGGGCCACAGGCGTAAGGGAGACCCTTGACTACTTCCTGTCATCCTGTTTCTGGCACACTTGCTTAGCCCGGATCCATTTGCAAACTCTGCCTTTATTTTGATCTAAAATACACATCCGTAAAGTCTCATGACTGTGTCTTGCAAGTTACGGCGCTATCTTGGTAACAAAATCTGGCTGCGGACACATAAACAACTGGCAAAGTACTCAAAATGGCCTCTGTGATAGTGCCCCTTAAAGCACGTCTCCAGGACCACATTTTTGAATGATGATACTGACTCACAAGGAGAAGCAATGCCTGCGTACCTGTCGCGGCAGGTAATTAAAGCTACAGACAACAACAAAGTCACAAGACAACAACTGCAGAAATGGATGGAAATGCACCCTGGTGATGGGAAATTGTCATTTGGGGGGGGGGGGGGGGGGGGTACAACTCCAGCAAGCTACTAACAACCTTCCTGGAGACATTTCTTGGCCAACCAGGTTATTTCATTACACGGCACATACCCGAAGATGACCAGTGGAGCAGAGTGTGCGTTTGTTACCTGTGCGATCCCGATTGAGAAGGCACTGGGGGAGAGCAGACAGAGAAGCCAGACCAGCGGCTGCGGGAAGTCCTTCATCAGCACGGTGAAGAGGGACAGGCAGCCAAACATCACCGTCAGCATGGAGCCCACTGTGCTGGCAAACTTGGGCTTCTTAAATAACGGAGTCAGCATGAAGGAGAAAAAGATCTGAGAGACAGAGATAGGAGGAGGAGGAGGAAATCAGTATTCCAATGACTACCACCCTCAATGTTGTCATGCAGAACTGAACAGTGCTGTGAATAAAAAACCTCCAGTTTAAACATACTAGTTTAACATTGACTGTATTGGGTTGGTCATCAATCCATTTCTAAGAGTGTGGGAATAAATCACCTCCAAGATAAGCAACAATTTTAGAAAATGTCATGCTTAAAATCCTGCAATGAGTTACAAAAGATCTTGCATAGAACACACAACAAACTACACACAACCCATTTCACCCTAACCCTAAAAGCAACACACTGTGGTTTCCTAGCTTTACCTACATTTCACCTAATTACAGCTACATCAAATCCCGGAAGACTTGCGTCTCATTTTTCACTACTGGGAAGAAATCGCCGAAATGTACAGCTCAAAACCTGGAACAACAAAACCAAAACTAGCTGCGTGGCTAGACGCCACTAGGGGTAAATGAGACGATACTGTTGTCATTTAGGTGAAGTGACCCTTTTATGACTACAAAGAGTATCAAAATGACTACAGAGATGCAAAACGACCACAAAAAGACACCGAACAAATGACATAAAAGCATCTAAAACGTGCACGTAACGACTACAAATGACCCAAAATTACTACAAAGAGACACAAAGTTACTACAAAAATGCAAAATGACAAAAGAATAGATGCAAAATGCCTACAAAGTGACACAAAATGAGTACAAATAGACTCTTTGACACACTCTGTGTTTGCATGTCATGTTTCTATGTAGACAGGGTGCGCAGGTTTACTTTTCCTCCGTCGCAGCTCTACTCACCGATGATATCCCATAGAGGAAGATGAGAAGGAAGACGACAAAGAAGTCACTGTTGGGGAACAGGGCCGTGTACGTAGCAATGATGGACATCAGGATGGACATGGTGGTCACTAGAGCGGCGTACAGGAGGCCCCATGACAACCTGTTCAACAACACAACAACTTAAAAAGGTACACGGTGGAGCCATTTCTCCTATCTAGCGTGAAATTGTATTTTGTATTCAAGCGAATAGTGCACTCAAGCGCCTTGCTTTTTCAAATGCGTGTTGCAACTACGGTAGCCGTTTTGTTCAAGAAGCTTACGATTTTTGCTTTTTTGGTGACAAGGCTAACTTCTCCTGTAGATCGCCATAAGTATGATTATGTCCATTATGAACTAAAGTGCAGTGCAGGCTTTCAAATTTGCCATGGCAGTGACAAGCGCCTCTCACTGATCTCCTTCTCCAATTCAGCTGGTTTCAGTTACGTGACGCCGGCTCTGAACGAAAACGTGTTCTGGATTGGCTAGTGCTTTATGTCCCTCTCAGCTATTATGGTTTTTCAAAATGGCGGAACGACATTGAAGCCTCCTTGGATATGTCCGTCCAGTGTAAATACAGATATGAAATTCTACACTTACGACAATAAGTCAGATCATTGGCAGAGGTAATTTTACACCAATGAGGACATATTTATGAATGAAGATATTGATTTTAGCTAATACAGAACACTACACAGTGTACCTTAAAGCATGTAAACAATCACACAGAAAGCGAGTTATTATGGATTATCTCCATAGAAAAAAACATAACAAGCGTCTGAAGCTACAGGGACCGATGCGCGTCACCCACCAGAAAGACGTGTCGTAGAGCCCCATCATGGTCATGGTGTCTTTGAGGCGATGCTCCTTCTCCGCCGCCACGTTGACGATGAGGAAGGTGACGAAGGGTGTGAAGGCCAGGACCAGGTAGATGGAGATGAGGGCGTGGGGGAACTTCTGCACCTCCACCGAGCCCGGCTGACCCATCATTACCACCTGGAGGTCCATCTCACTCCACACTGAGCGCTTTGTCTGCATCTGCACACAGCAGAGGGATTGTTAGGCTCAAACTGGGACTGGAAGTAATGACTATCTTCATTATAGACTTGTTTCTCAACATGTCTTTCTATTTTAACAAACCAAATAACCAACTTATCCGTTCAGCACTACATTAGATCCGACCGTACTTGAACTAGCGCTGTGGACTTAATCGGATTTGATCGCTAGTTTGATTTTGGCTCCCAACAATCACAAAAGCGATGTAATGGAGAAAAACTATTATTATGCACATTACATTTTGCAAGTGAACTGTTATTATGTCTCGTGTCCTGAATGAAACACGCAACTTCGCCCCTCCAGTAGGCTGAACTCACTCAGCCAACATTTGATTGTATTTTTTGTACTATTTATTTTAAGGGGATGCACGGTCACGAAAGGCTTTTATCATGTGGACGCGCCGACAGTTTTGTTGTTATTTCATAGAATTCCTCATGGAGGCAACAGAAACTACACACTTTAGATTTAACTGTTGTAAATGCAACAACTTTCCAAAATACAATGAGTATTTAAACAAGTCGTGATTTCAATATTGACTAAATAATGGTGTTCGTGATTTCTTTATTTATTTTATAAATCGAGCAGCCCTAACATGAGCTACTGTTGCCTTCTTGAAATAAACCAAAAATGACACGTCCTATATGTATTTGTCCTTTAATACCTTCAGATTATCTCTGAAATTATATTAAATGTACAAACCAACATGCATAAAATGTTTAAAGAAACCCCCCAAAAATCGAATAGGCACCCATGTATCGGGAAGGAATCGAATCGGGACCAAAGCACATTGTCTCGGCCCTAATAAGTTATTCTAAACTCGCACTGCATCGTTGTTCCCTCTTTAAGGTCGAGTTGGTTCAGACTGGGGAACAGGGTGCTGATCTCCGGCCCGTCTCACCTGGATGATAGCTGCATCGATCAGAGACTGGAGGCGGATGAAGCCGGAGTACCAGTAATTAGCTGCTCTGCAGTTCACCGAGCTGGAAAAACAGTTGGCTAGAGGAGAACAAACACAACGGCAACAACATAAGCTGTGGGTGTGCCAGATATAAATTACAAACATTTTATATTTCAGCTGTGTTCCTTCACACAGGCATATAATTCAATACACACAACTTATCACCTATCACCATTTCTAGTCACTGGGGGGCCATAGGCAAGCTGGGGGACTCCTTAAATGTTAAAAATACTTCATAAAGTGACATTTTCATGTCATGGGACCTTTAAATAGAGGGAGGGCTGAAAACATTTGGTTGCACTTTACGTGAAGGTATCTACATAAGAGTGACATGACACTGTCATGAACATTATAAACAAGTCCTAAATGTTTCTGACAACGTCTAACGCTTCTTTTAGTGTCATTCGCATTTGTCATGACAAGTTAGGGTTAGGGTTATGATTAGGGTTCTTGTGTCATGACTGTGTCATGTCACTCTTATGTAGATATCTTCTAGTAAAATGTTTTCAGGAAAAATATTTACGTATACACAAACCACCATTCCAATGAAGTTTGGACGTTGTGTAAAACGTAAATAAAAACAGAATACAGATTTGCAAATCCTTTTCAACCTATATTCAATTGAATACACTACAAACACAAGATATTTAATGTTCAAAGTGAGCAAATTTCTTGTCTTTGTAGTGTAAAGAAGGCGGCAAAATAAAGAAAATCCCATTAGACTTTACCAATAGTTTCTGTGTAATCGCTGGGTAAGGGCAGCTGGTTGTAGGGGAAGCGTAGCTTGTACGACGTGGCAGCGCTGTCCATGAACACAACACCAACGTAGCTGGAAGGCTCATACAGACTGGCGTTCTCCAGGTCCTCCTCGCTGGCAAACATCTCCAGATGATCCTGTAGGTCTGAAAACACAAGGTGGACAATAAAAAGTGTGTGTTTAGAAAGATGCAATTATTTGACTATCACAAACTACCTGATTATGGTTGGTTTTTGAATTAATGTGTAGTTTGTATATATCAGTATACATATATATATATATATAATGTGTGCAATAAAGTATCTTTTAAGCACCATACGCAATTTTGTTGTATTTATTCGTTGTAATTAGGGGTGTATGATTAACCATTTCTAATCAAATTTGCAATTTAAAAGAACTAGGGCAGTGCCCGTTGAAAATGTGCCCGTTTGTAATCACAAAACCACAATCTCAATGACAAGGTGGAGTAATCAGACATTAGCGTCATGGGCTCTTGGCAGTGTGCTACCCACGTGGCCCGTTATGAGAGCTAATCAGTACATATCTGCCTTCATCAACCACCAGAACCGGACCGTGTGTGTGTGTGTGTGTGTGTGTGGTGTGTGTGTGTTGTGTGTGTGTGTGTGTGTGTGTGTGTGTGCGCGCAGAGAGAGAGCGAGAGAACGAGAGGGCGAGAGAGAGACAGTGTTGTCTTGCGTTGGATTGTTTAACAAATTTAACATTTCAGCAGAGGTGGTCATTTCCATTCATGTTTAGTTGCTTGGTTAACGGTGACGTTGGGGATTTGATTCGAGTTTGATGCAAACTGATGTACCTGCCCGGTTCAACTCAGAGATTTTCTTGCATTGCACAGCGCTCTGGAAAAAAAAATCTCCGAGATTAGGCTACGTTACGTTCTGCCGGCTCACAGCATTTTAATACAATAGCAGGAAAAGAGCCCCCCCCCCCCCCCCCACCACCCCGCTGTTCTAAAAACGATCTGCACGTGAAGTCTGCTGATGTGCAGGTTACCTTCCTCCAAAACACGGACACACATGCAGTATATACAGATACGTCTCGCTTTATAAGATAAATAGCCTGCCCAATGGTGGCATCACGCTCTGTCTGGTTGTGCTTTGTGTGGGATTCTGAAACGTCCTGAAATTTGGGAATTTTCACCTGAGGTGTATGTCACATTTTAGCTGCCAAAGCTCCGCTGCTCTCTGTCTCTGGTCCTCAGGGTGAGAGGGGGAGGGGCCAGCGGCTAGAGTGGCAAAGGCCAATGTGTGCTTCTTTTACCGATATATATTTAATGATATCTTTTGCATTTCTAATCCAAACAACGTCAAACTTGGCCCCGCACTTACCCGTGCCCATAGCAGGACACCTGTCAAGTTTGAAATCCATCGGACTAACTGTTTGACTGTTTTAACATTTTGTATACAATGTAACATCAATCCAGCATTTATCTAATTAAAAACAGTAAATATAATATTGAAAAGAAGTATTTTTCATTTATTTAGGTGGTAGTAGGTGCAATATGTAGCTAGAAAGAACAATCACAAATCAAATTGCAATATCTGGCAGAAAAATTGCATTTCAATTTCTTTCCCCAAATTGTTCAGCCCTAATTATAATACTATAACACCTTCTTATCTATCTCATCTTATATTTGGTAACCCGTAACTCTCCTCAGTCACTTTCCCTTTTGACACAAATCAACAGCTGTGAAGAACACAAGGGGGTCTTGTCTTGTGTTTATCTTGTGTTTTATCTGTTTTTATTTTTTAACTGTTTTTGTGTAAAGCACTTTGAATTGCCCTGTTGCTGAAATGTGCTCTACAAATAAAGCTGCCTTGCATTGCCTTGTACTGTAGGTGCGAATATAAAGGATGAGATGATTCTCAGAAACTTACGCATCTCCTGGGCCACCTCTTCCATGATGTGGTTGGTGATGTTGGTGATGGGTGTGTAGCCCAGGCCTTTAAAGAAGTGGTCGTCACGCTCCAGCTCCAGAGTGCTGATGCCTCCATAATAAACGTGAGGATTCAGGGTGCTGATGAGAACCAGGAGACCCAACAGTAGCAGAGGTAGGATCAGCTCCTGCAAAGACAGAATCAACTGATGAGAAAACACTGACATCCCAGGGGCGATCAACATATTCGGTGTCTGTCTTCTGGCATCTCCTCCCAGTTGGATTGGGTCACCACCCAAAGCTGATGCTTAGAACATGGATCCACACGTAAATGTCTTTTTTTTTTAATTCCTAGCAATAAACCTTTAAAAGCCCAGGTTGCATCCAGCCCGAGATTATTTGTTCTGTGAGATGGGTCAATCCTAAATGGGATGGATAAGCACGTACAGTAAGAAGCTGGCTCCAGACTAGTTTAATGATAACCAGACTATTATTTTAGAAGGGATGGAAGATTGAAAGGGTGCCATCA
>NC_045753.1:10982613-10994895 GCF_008692095.1 Etheostoma spectabile
CAAATACAGATGTGACGTCAACCAATCAGATCTGGTCTTGGTGTTAATGACAACGGTTTGCACCAATCAGAGTTTAACCAAATGTCTTTTATTGTCACGTCACAAACGTAAACTGAACAAACGCCACTTGTTTGGTTTTGGAGGGTAAAATAAATACAGCACAATAAAAAAAATTTAATTAAAGCACAAATTAACTGGCGGATAGAAACAACTTAATACAAACAGCTTTATTATATTGCAATAAACAAATACGAAAATTATTATTTGAAAAGTAAGCCCACCTTTTTACTTATTGTGATCCCAAAGTCTCCAAAGATAACAAATATGCCGAACTGTGTGTAAAATGATGCTCAAAACATCTGAAATATATCCATTTGATGGAATAGTGCAGCCATAAAAACATGGCTCAAACATATAGCTTCCATTAGGAGCTGTAATGAGCTGACACAGTACACAAAACAGTGTGAAATAGGATGATTTCACAACCTTAAAGCAACATAAAGAGGAAGACTAGATGGGGTTATAGAACATGTCTGTGTTTGTGTGTGCTGCGGCATCTCTGTAGTCGATTTGAAAGTGGTGACGGCGGGGAGTGTGTGTAGGAAGCTTCTGGGATGTCTCCGAATCGGAGGAAGTTGTGAAGAAGGGAGGGCACAGGGAGCTGCTGCACAACATCGGTCCTCATCAGTAGATCTGGTCCCAACACTAACCGTACCCTCAACCGACACATGTGGGACAGACAGGGAACGGAGTCTGGAGAGAGGAGAGGAAAAGGACAGGGGAAACGTCATCCTTCACAGTTCACTACAATTTAATAAAAGCAAATGTGTAGAGCTGTGCTCAAATAAGTCAACTAACTGAATAACTAACTAGTTGATTTATTCCGAGGATCTGTAAAACAGTTTTTCCTCAAAGAATCATGCAAAAGCACCATTTAGAGTGTGTGTGTGTGTGTGTGTGTGTGTGTGTGTGTGTGTGTGTGTGTGTGTGTGTGTGTGTGTGCGCCAGATGTTTGTTGGGTGACCATACAGATGTTTTCTTAATGTCTGTGTTTTTTAATGTTATGTGTTGATTTTTGGAACAGACGATGCCAGAATCTTTGCTGTGTGAACAGACAATAAGGTTTTGTCTTATCTTATACTTTAAATCTTGTGTTTGCCAGACATGTGCTCAGAAGTTTCTTTGAAAAAATTCAGCAGTAATATAAATAAATAAATAAATAAATAAAAAATGACTAATCAACCCCAAAAAATGACTTAGAACGAAATGACCGATTAGTCAACTAAGCCCTGCAAATCTGCAGTGTATATTTTTGTCAGTTTACCAAAATGTGGACATGGTTCCCAGGTTTCCTCGGCTCGTCTTCGATCCAGGATATGTTTCAAAGGGGGAGACAGAATCGACCAGTTTACAAACTCTAGCAGGTAATTCAACACGCCACTGTCTGCCTGCTCCAACCTAGAAATCATAGAAGAAGGGGACAGAAAGACATTGATCGAGTGCAGTCATCTGATACTTGACCAAATAGTGAAAAAGCGAGTTGACTTGTCCTACATGTGGGGCTGAAGAAGCAAAGTAGGTTCCAGTCCTGCCTTCAGAAGCAGAGGTAGCCAGCAGGCGGCGAAGTGCACTTGGTTTAGTGCCACACAGAGCAGCTCCCTCACTTCTAGCAGCTTTAACACAGTTTGCCCATCTTGATGTGGTACAGAACAGCCCCTGGTCAGAGTCTCTGGTCGAGGGATCCATCTATGCTTAAGTATCAGTTGCAGCAGGTCTGTTTCGTCAGTGGCCAAGGCATAAACCCAGTCCTCCTCACTCAAACTCGCTCCTGCAGCTACCAGCAACACCACTGATTCACTGAAAGAGATTTCAATTGCAGTCAAGTACAAATCCACCTGTTTGATTTTGCGTTTGTTCTTGTGTGTGACGAGGGGAAATGTGCTTTCTAACAAACCTGTATGGTTTGCTGGATGTGCGAGACAAGGCAAAGGAGAGTGGTGAACGGATGCCCAGGATGTGTGTGCAGTCCTGGGCATCCGGGCTGAAACCTTCCCTCAGGAGCATCTCGACACTCTTGCTCTGATGGCTGTGGATGGCCACGTATAGGGGACTCACCATGCCGTCACCGCGGTCACACGCACGATCCGTAACAGCTATCAGCCTCCTGAGGACACTGGATTATCAAAATTACAGAGGATTAAGGGAAACAATATGGATACATTTGCATTCAAAAGTTCATGAGACAAGACATGGCAAGGCAGATTTATTTATATTGCACATTTCAGCAACAGGGCAATTCAAAGTGCTCGTTTGAAAGCCATAATGTCTCTCTCTTTCTCATGTAAAAGCAGAGAAGGGGAAGGTAACCTTGCCCCTTATGACCTCATGAGGTGCAAGATTCCAGATCGGCCCATCTGAGCTTTCATCTTCTCAAAGGCAGAGCAGGATACCCAGGGGTCGGTTTACACCTATCACCATTTCAAGCCACTGGGGGCCATATGCAGGCTGGGGGGACGCATATTACTGTTTAAAAAAAAAGTGAAAGTTTCATGCCATGAGACCTTTAAAGAGAGGATTTGCTGATTATCCCTCTTTTTAATATCATCGTGAATAGAATATCTTTGGGATTGGACTTTTGGTTGGACAAACTTGGAGATGTCACCTTGGGCTTGCACACAATCAACTAACAATGACAAAAAAAACCTTTAAGTCTCAAAATGTTTTCAAATCAAACAATCTGAGAGAAAAAAGTCCCTCTTTATCTATAAGTTTACAACTCGTTGACAAACGTAACGTGTGATGACGGATCACAACTAGACAACGTTAGGAATCACTGCCCAATAGCACAAGTTATGAGTCAGTACCTGATGTGGCCGAACTCGGCCGCAGCGTGAATGGGAAGCTGGGGCCACTCGTGACTGCACGCTATGTTAGGATCTGCTCCGTGGTCCAGCAGGAAATCCACACACACCTGGTGGCCCTCCTGAGAGGCAATCAGCAGCGGCGTGGCCAGATCAGCTGCCTGGGTGCTCACGTCGGCACCTAGGGGGACAACCAAATGAAACACAATTCATTATGTCTTGTACTTTGAGTTGATTTTATATAAGAGAGGAGTGTAAAGAAGAGACAGTAACTAGGACACAAGAAGAGAACTCTGGTAGAAATTGATCAAGTCGCTGACCAACGTTAAATTGTAACAAACAAAGTTATACTTAAAGCTATGAACAAATGCACAGGCACACATAAAGGCATGAGGGAAAAACAGCTGTTTACCAGCATTAACAAGGATTTCCAGGCATTCCTGTCGTCCATACTGTGCCGCCACAAAGAGAGAGGAGATCTTGTGGTCATCTACTGCCTCCAGGTTGCACACATCGGCCAGTATGCGCACAATTTCACTGTGACCCTTGGGAAATAACAAAAAGTGTTTTTTTTAAGTTTAAGACCGACAAAAAATCTGGTCTAAAGTCAATAAGGCATCATTTCATTGTTACTTTAACAGCGTTAAGTAAAATGGGCCTAGGCTTATGCATAGAGCACGCACACTATGCTTGTTACGCACACAGGGAAGAGCAGCAGCACACAAACATGCAGAAGATACATAAAAATATTACGGTGCAAATCATTCATCATAATAGCAATGAGCCAAGGTCCAAACGCACCTGGCTTTGAAAGTCAATGGGAGAGGACACTCTGATTGGTTGATAGCATGTTATGCCCATAACACACCTATGAATTACTGAAGACACTAAGTGCAACTGTTTTGAACCATGCGCCCGACCTTTTTTCTGCCGTCAAACTGTCAAAAGTGGATTTGGACACGCCCTAAATGCACCTGCCCCATGCGTTTCACACTGTCCCCTTACATCGTTAAAATAGGGCCCTAAAAGTCACCGGGGGGTACACCTGAACAGAATGATGTGGGTTCCATAATTACCTTATACACAGCCTGATGAAGGCAGGTCCAGCAGGACGCAGTGTGTGTTCTGTTGACCTCTGCACCTTTACCGACGAGCAGTTCTACAACCTCCTTGTGTCCTCCGTCTACAGCTGTTGGAAAACACATAGCAGCTGATAAATACTGAAGAATAAATCCAATCAGACCTAATTTAAATGGTCCCATGGCACGAAACTTTACTTTTTTCAACATTAATATGAGGTCCCCCAGCCTGCCTATGGCCCCCCCGAAACCGAGGCCTGGGTGTCCTGCTCTGCCTTTGAGAAAATGAAAGCTCAGATTGGCCGATCTGGAACCTTGCCCGTTATGAGGTCATAAGGGGAAATGTTACCTCTCTTTTCTCTGCTTTGCCCGCAAAGAGAATTTGGCCCCCTATGCTCTAGTGGCTGTAATTCTGCACCAAGGCTGATTTTTGGGAAAGAGACTTCAGATCCAGTATTAGGGGACCACTAAGGTCTATATAAAAGAGACTTCAGATACAGTATTAGGGGACCACTAAGGTCTATATAAAAGAGACTTCAGATACAGTATTAGGGGACCACTAAGGTCTATATAAAGAGACTTCAGATACAATATTAGGGACCACTAAGGTCTATATAAAAGAGACTTCAGATACAGTATTAGGGGACCACTAAGGTCTATATAAAGAGACTTCAGATACAGTATTAGGGGACCACTAAGGTCTATATAAAAGAGACTTCAGATACAATATTAGGGACCACTAAGGTCTATATAAAGAGACTTCAGATACAGTATTAGGAGACCACTAAGGTCTATATAAAATCATCCAAAGAGCAGCATGTCATGGGACCTATAAGGAGAAATATCTAGAGTGTTCAGACATCATGAAGGTGCTCTTTGGAAAGGGATAAAAAAACTTCAAAAAGGGAAAAAGTCAAACCTCTTCTTGTCCCAAAGAACTACACCACTGTGGTAATGTGTGAGTGTTATACCTGCATACAAAGGACAGGACAAGTCATTTGTTAGCTGGTTGATGTTGGAGTGTGCTTCCAGGAGGAGTTGGACCACTTCCAGGTGGCCCCGCTGCGCTGCCAGGTAGCATGCCGATTCCCCCTCATGGGTCAAAGAGTTGACATAGGCACTGCAGCCACGGGAGGAACCTGCTGCTCACACAGACAGAACAAAAGAAATCAGAAAGAAAAGTTCAGTCTACCAGAAAAGGAATATTTCACTTTAAAGAAACCTTGATGAACTTGTGCTAAAAGGATTGATTGATCGAGGTTCTGGGTTTCAATCCAGGTCGTCCCGGCCTTTTCTTTCCTTTCTCCTGTTTCCCCCACCATCAAAACACATGTACTAAGTTCTCCAGTCAGTGCCCTCAGATTTGGAGGTGGTCCCTGGGCGCTGTGATTGGCTGCCCACTGCTCACTTGAGGGATGGGTTAAATGCAGAGAATGAATTTTGCTAGATGTAGTCTGTGTATGTGACAATAAAGTACCTTTACCTGATTGATTAATACGTTGATCAGTAAATACTGAGGAAATTATTTTCATTTCATTTCTTTCTATTTATTTTAATAGTTTATTTAGATATGGACATCAGTACAGGTTCACAATATAAATATGCTATAGTTAGCACCATAGCTAATTTTCATCCATTGTCCCTAGGCAGATTTATAACAGACAACGCCCACCAATCAACATTTAACATGTAAATGTGCGAGTGTTAGCCAGCCAGCTAATTTACTTGTAGTTTACTTGTTAATTGTAGTCCTTTTTGTCATGTTTTGAGACCAGAGCAACAGGAAACAGCGAGGCATTATTATTAATTAACAACAATTTTGATAACTGCTTTTCAGAAATTCAGCATGCAGACCAGAAAAACATACTACGGCTCCATCTTCTCTAATATGAGGATGCGTTGCTTCTGTTCCGTCTATAGCTATAGATGTAAATTACTATCTTTGATTTTGAATGATTGGTCCAAGTTAGAGCAAAAAAAACAATTAGTGCATTCATCGATTAGTTTGTTGGCCGACTATGAATTCTTTAGGTTAATTTGTCCGAAACCAAATCCAAGAAGTGTCTGTTTTCAGTTTCTAAAATGTGAGAACAACCATGAGTTGCCCAATGACCTTTCTTACCGCCCGCAGCAGCCAGAATGTCCTGCACACACTCCGTACTGCCGGCGGCCGCCGCCTCGTGCAGGGCATTCCAGCCGCGGTTGTCTCGACAGTCGACACTGAAGCCTCTCTTTATCAGCCTCCTCACACGCTTCCTACAGCCGGAGCGAGCTGCGGCAGCAACACTAGACACACTGTGTCCGTAGCACTCTGTGAAGTCCATGTCCTGCTTTAAACAGAGAGTTAGAGCCGTTAATCAGGGTTTCCCATACCATTATAAAGCTTATGAAGCCATTCTGGGCACCACCTAAAACTAATGTAAAATCAATGTGAGCATCAGAAGTAACTGAAATAGGCTATTTCTCTCAGATCTAATGGTTGGAGTTGGTCCCCAGTTTGCTTCTTTAGCAATTGTTGTCTTCAACCCTTTTGAGTGTTATTTATTTATTTATTAGCTTCCCTAGCGTTTCCAACATTTTAGACACAGATGTGGTAATAAATAATGGTCCAAAATGATGTGAAATTGCATATGTTTTTAACTGAATATCATCCCTTTCTTGAGGGAGGACCCCTAAACCCCCATCAAGTACGCACACCTAAGTCTTCCACAAACTGAGGGAAAGCAGCGCACTAACGATGCCAGTATCTTTTCACATGTTAACTAGGGTATCATTAGAAAAAATACAGAAAGAATAAACAAAGTATATAAAGTAATTACAATTCCAAAAAATACTACATATGTATGTATATATATATATATATATATGTATTTTTGTGTGTGAGTGTGTTCTTGTGTTTGTGTGTGTTTTTATTTATTGTGTCATGGACCCCCCTGGGTCTAATGTTTAAAGATAACAGACAAGTTCACAAACTCTGACTGAAAGCACCAAAATTGACGGGGGGAAAAAATTAAAAAATAAATAAATAAATACATTAAAAAAAGAATTTGGGGGGGCTGAGATGAATATTAGGGGGCCCTTGAGCCCCCTAAAAAGGGTCTAAAATCGCCCATGGTTCATATTTAATCCTCGCTGAGGGTATCTGTAGTGTTCTTAGATGCAAAATATGCTTCTTAAATGACCCATAATAATAATATTAATATCACCCAGCAGGATAATGAAAATGAGCTACAATATTACAGCGATGAACACATTAATACAAATTATACACAAACATTATAATCCAATAATATATGCATTGTTCTGAGATGGGACATTCTGCATAATTAGTAATTTAAGATAGATAGATGGATAGATAGATAGATACATAGATAGATAGATAGATAGATAGATAGATAGATAGATAGATACATAGATAGATAGATAGATAGATAGATAGATAGATAGATAGATAGATAGATAGATAGATAGATAGATAGATACATAGATAGATAGATAGATACATAGACAGACAGACAGACAGACAGACAGACAGACAGACAGACAGACAGATAGATAGATAGATAGATAGATAGATAGATAGATAGATAGATAGATAGCCTTTATTATTAGACTCAATGTCCATAAAAACAACAACAAACAAAAGAGATACAGGAACACGAGACAGACACCATTTAAATAAGACAGCTACACCAGCAATCCCATTAACTTTTGGTATTTTAAATAAATTCTAAATCCTAATTGGACTGCTAACATGAAAACACAACTTTAGCCTGCATGCTAACGCTGTCGACCACAGAGAAATACATAGCAACCGTTGGAAATAGACACGTTGCTACGTTCACAAATCACAATAAAAGCTTAGTCACCGTTCGCTGCACCGTAGAAATGTCATAAGCTTTAACACAACACTACACACAAGTTCTAAGAATCACGTAAAACACGTAAATGTGTTGTACTTAGAAAAAGAAGAGGTCTTATTTACCAAAAAATCAACGGCTGCGGGGTCGGTGACGGCTGGCAACCATGTCGTGAGTCGCTGTTTAGTGACGTCAGACCACAACATCCCCCGTCGCGCGCGCTACACGACAGCTGTAGTTAGCGATAGCAGAAGTCAGACATGCATCGTTTTAGCATCAAGTAAACATCAGAATCAAATTCATCAGTAGTTATTTTATTAAAATACGTCCAATGAAATGCGAAGACGAAGATTCAGAAACCGGAAGAAAACAAGCTAGTCAACGGTTTCTATTGGAGCAATTCTAAGGTAAAGGTAAAAGTAACCTATAAAATATATATTAGCAAGCTATGTTGTTTATTTACAGTTACTGCTGCTGGAGCAAATACATTTAAATATGATGCATGCCGAGATTATCCACCTGCACATCCAGTACATAAAACGGGAAGAACTAGACGAAAATACATATTTCAAGTTTACCTTCCTGATGTCAGATACAGTTTTAATGGTAGGGTTTATGGTTCATGTGTAAGAGAATATAAATATAATTTGCCTGTAGACGGTCCTGATTTGTCTTCTGTATTATCTCCTCACCTATCTCCTGAATCACAATCTGGTTAGTTGCCCAGTAGGTTTTCACAGTTTGCCTCACAACAATAAACACAATAAGATGACATAAAAGTAAAAGCATGCACTACAAAAGTCAAGAAACATAAATGTAGAATAGAAAACATAACAATAACATTAATAACAATATGTAAAAACAATATATAATATACTATGTTTGGAAAGGAAAGAGCTGGACCATTTTGTGTAGAATATTGACCAGGAAATATGCAGATTTTCACAATATGAAGTATGAAGAACATGTGGCGGGAGCTGTGTGTGTGCGTGTGCGTGTGCGTCTGCGTGTGTCTGTGTGTCTGTGTGTGCGTGCGTGTGCGTGCGTGTGTGTGTGCGTGTGCGCGTGTGTGTGTGTGCGCGTGTGTTTGTGTGTGTGTGCCTGTGTGTGCGTGTGTGTGTGTATGTGTGTATGTATGTGTGTGTGTGTGTGCGTGTGTGTGCGTGTGTGTGTGTGTGTGCGTCTATATTTTCTGCGTAGACACCATAAAGTTTTATTTTGTCTTATGTTATGAGCCACCTGCAGTCAGGAAGAAGCGGACCTTGTGGCGTTCAGGGACCGCCGAGGGGGACTAACTGTCCTGACTGGTTTCAGAACGTCTTCCTCTGCCCTAGCGTGTCTCCCAACTTGTCCTCATTCATTTTTGTCTCCTAAGTTGTTTACCACGCTGTGTCTCAGCCTGTCTCCTATAGGTTATCGCCCCCGTGGTCTGAGCAGCATCATGGTGGACATTGCCGTGAAGAGCGGAGCTGCTTGGGTCTGCTGCGTTCAGGGACATCAGTTGGCCGATGTCCTGCTTCCTGTTCACATCTGGAACAGAGAGGATCACGAAGAGGAGCTCAGTCCGCCAGAAGGAGGCAAGACAAATGGGTAATGAGCTCTTAGCTTGCACATCCATATAAGATAGAAAGCCTTTATTGTCCTTATACACATGTGCAGAACCTGTGCAACGAGATTGAAGCAAAACCTTTACAGTGTCAACACAAAATATAAAAATATTAAAAATAAAATAAATAAAAGTAGTGCAGAAGAAGAAAACAAAGAGAGGGGGGAATGCGGTGCACAGTTCCTGAGAGCAACTATATACATGTATATGAAATAGTAAGAAAGATAAAGGGTTTGTATACACATTATGCAAAATATAGTTATTGATGTATCAAAAATCCTGAGTATTAAATATTGCACAGTAATGAGATTAAGTGGTTAAATATTAAATATTGTACTATAGTGAAAATTGCACAGAATTCACCTCACCAGACTCATCCACACAGCTTCCCCTCTATCTATCTATCTATCTATCTATCTATCTATCTATCTATCTATCTATCTATCTATCTATCTATCTTAGTAAAGGCTGATGTAGAAGTGCAACTTAACTGTTGTAATGTGGGCAAACAGAAGGGGCTTAGATGAGTGAGCAGCACCTTTAACCCTTATCTCCCCCTCACAGGGGTGGCCCGGTGCTGCTGGAGCGGACGGAGGAGGGGTCTCCGTGCGTCCTGACGCTCCACTGCACCCCCCGCTCCTCTACTGCCATCAGCCGCCTGCTGGTCATCAGCGAGGCTCGGACCATGGAGGTGTACAGCCAGACTGGGGAATACTGCGGGACAGTACGCGGGGAGAGGGGCGACAACGTCCAGCCAGACAGGTACACACACACACACACACACACACACACACACAGAGATATCTGGGTGATATCTGGGAATCATGACCAGAAATGATGGAGATGGAGGATACTGCACACACACCAAGTTCAATACATTTAGATTAAATGCAGCTTCTTTCAATTATTGAACAAGGAAGATAACCATGGGTACACACACACACACACACACACACACACACACACACACACACACAAGTTTGTACCCATAGTGTCTCTCTTAACATGGTGTTTGCACAGACAGGTTTAAAAGCACTTAATTGGAAGTGGCTATGGATAAAAGCGTCAGCTAAATGACATGTAATGTAATGCAATGTAATAACAGTGAGACGTTGAAGCAGGGTATCCTCTGTTTTGCCCGCAGTTCAGAGAGAGGCCCTTTTTACAAGAAACAGCTGATCCTCGAACATCCATCCTCAGCCTGTGACGTCAAGGTGACCCTCGCATCTTCTTAACTTTAGTCCCTACATCTATAGACGTTGTGTCTGACCTTGGACAGTTACAGTTTTATATTTGCACAAGGCGGTGTTGAGTTTGATCCTCTGGTTCTGTCTCCAGCTGCTCTCCCTGGGTGGTAGAAGCAGTGTTCTGGTGTGTCGGGTCATCGTGGGCCTTCAGCAGCTCCAGCCCTGCGCCGCCCGCGGCCCCGGCATCGACATGCAGCAGGTGCAGTGTCTGGTTGAGGAGATGGGAACGAGCCTTTCTCCAGGAGCCCAGAACCTCATGGACATGGTGCACTTTCAGCAGAAGGTGGGAGAAAAGGGGCGGTGGATTGCTTTAGCCTTAAACAACGTCTTTAGGCAATAAAGCGTGATTTATGGTCCAGCACAGGCGCCCCGCAGATATTTTCTCCATAGCCTACAGAAGTGGGCTGAAGTTTTTTCTCATAGTTTGTGCGTTGGTGTGTGTGTCAATCTCTTTAACCCTTGTGTTGTCCTCAAATCAAATTAGAACCAATTTTGAAAAAACAAAATCTTTATCCGAAAAGTGTGTTTTAACCAAATTTTCTGAAGAATAATGTGGATTGTTTCACTCAAGCCTCTTGCACAATGATCAGCCCACTACTCTCTTTAAATTTGGTTGTTTTATTCAATTTTATAGCATTCAAAAACATTTTTTTACGAAAGACCATTGAAAGAAGAGACTTAAATGTCCCAAAAAAAGCTTTGAAAACACGGGGGGGAGGGCAATAAAAAAAAAAAAAAAACATCAAGGGGAAAAGCAACAAAGGTTTGGAAAGAGACGACCAAAACGTTGAAAAAAAAGAGTCCGGCGTAGGGTCAGGCGTAAGGTCAGGCATAGGGTCGTGTCTCCATGTACCTAAATACGTAACCTCGGCATTGAAGCATGAATCATAAATCGGCCTTAAGGGGGAATTACAACTCCGCGGAAGGAGTACATGTTCTTGCTTGTACTTCACTTCACTGATGGTTGTTTTCCAAAGTGTGCCATAAGGTAGTTAGATCATCCAACCTTTGGTTTAAGTTAATGGCATATCTTTATAAAAATCGCCTCACTGATTGACACAGGGACTGTTTTTCCCTCCAGAACCAGAGCAGCTCTCTGGGCGGCTTCCTGCCTCTCCTGATGGGAGGTGGAGTTTTCTCCGCCCTGGCTCAAGGAGCCACCATCTCCCCAGCAGCCGTCAGCAAGCAGCCCCCGCCTGCAGACTCCAGGGTATCAGTGGTATCTGTGCTGTTTGTTTGGGCTCATCCCATACAATGTGATCCCATATCCTTATAGACTTTAGTTACCCAGTTACCTTAGCAAGTGGGTAAAGTAAATGTATACACATGCTGCATATCACACAGTTTTAGAAAGTCTTGTTTCTGTGTTGCTAGCCTCCAGTCGGCTCCATCCGACCTGCAGATGAAGCTCCGCCGGCTCAGAACGGAGCGATGTCGAACGGCTCTGTCGCCTGCTCCCCCGACCTGCCGCTTTCTGGTGTCAACACTGAGAAAATAAGTAGGGGTCCTTTTTTGTTTCAGGTCAACAAAAATGCACAAGGTGTAGACTTGGAAATAACAATATGACGTTTGCAAGTATGTCTGACATTTCATAAGAATTGTTTTCCTTTCTTGTTGCAATTCTTAGCC
>NC_045753.1:10994905-11007360 GCF_008692095.1 Etheostoma spectabile
TCATGACCTACCAGAATTTTGACTGTCTTGCTTGGTTCAAAAAAGACAAAAACACTTTAAAGTACCCATGACATGGTGCTCTTTGGATGCTTTTATACAGGCCTAAATGGTCCCCTAATACTGTATCTGAAGTCTCTTTTATATAGACCTTAGATGTTCCATAGATCTGTAGCTGAAGTCTCTTTATAGACCTTAGGGGTCCCCTATACTGTAGCTGAAGTCTCTTTATATAGACCTAGTGTCCCTAATACTGTATCTGAAGTCTCTTATATAGACCTTGGTCCCTACTACTGTATCTGAATTCTCTTTAATAGACCTAGTGGTCCCTATACTGTATCTGAAGTCTCTTTATATAGACCTTAGTGGTCCCTAATACTGTATCTGAAGTCTCTTTTATATAGACCTTAGTGGTCCCCTAATACTGTATCTGAAGTCTCTTTTATATAGACCTTAGTGGTCCCTAATACTGTATCTGAAGTCTCTTTGATTAGACTTAGTGGTCCCTAACTGTCTGAGTCTCTTTATAGACCTAAGTGGTCCCTAATGATCTGAAGTCTCTTTATATAGACCTTAGTGGTCCCCTAATACTGTATCTGAAGTCTCTTTATATAGACCTTAGTGGTCCCTATACTGTATCTGAAGTCTCTTTAGTGACCTAGTGGTCCCCTAATACTGTATCTGAAGTCCTCTTTATATAGACCTTAGTGGTCCCCTAATACTGTATTTGAATGTATGTATCTGAAAATTAGTTCCCAAAATTCTTGGGTTCACAAAAGAAGCGTAAATAAATCTCTAAAATGACATTTTGCGATATTGCGTTTTTAAGTAGGACTGTTGTCAGACATTGCTTAGACTCGCCAGCGCGTCTTTTTTGTTCTCATGTGGTTAATAACCAACTGCTTTTTCTTAGTTTTGAAATTCCCAAATTGTAGCAGCTGACTAGTTTGCGATGTGGTGTCCCATCCTTAGCGAGCAGCGAGAGCGGGGGCCCCGTGAGCCACGCCCAGATGGCCGAGATGATGTCTCACTTCCTGAAAGGCCAGGGGCGCGGTCTGAGCTCCGGCCCTGAGCTTCTGCCCATGCTCCAGAGCCTCTGTGGACAGGTGACCAAGCTGAGGCTGGATGACGCCACAGTGAAGGAGAAGATGACTAGAAATGGCACATGGTGAGTGACGTTCAGTCGGTCCATCCTGTCAGACGCTGTGTTTTAAACCAACCGCCGACGCTCAGAGATATTACTGGTCTGATTAGTCAATGAGCCGGGTGCCTGCGGGGTCTTAAAAGTCTTAAAAATGTCTTAAATATTCAAAAAAACAGGCATTAAAAGTCTTAAAGGTCCAGTGTGTATGAATCTTTCCCATCTAGCGTTGAGATCATATATCTCAATCAACTCTCTCTCGCCTTGCAGTTCAAAGTACGGATTACAGCTACGTAGCTTAGCCGTAGCCTTCACGCTTCAAAAAGCCGTGTCTCTTGCTCTTTTCAATATTCTTCTTTTTTTTTCTGGGCAAAGGAACTTACAAGCTCCTCCATCTGGTGTAACAGCTGGTTGTGTTGGCTCACAGCATCCCATTCATTTCAACAGGTGTCTGAAAAATAGATTTTTACAGATTTTATGTCCCTGCATCTACGTAACTAAACACAATATTTGGGCCTGTCTATTCCTAGTTAAATGGAAAGTACCGTAGAAGAAACAATAAGGATTTGTTTGCAGTCACTGTGGCACGGCCCCGTTGTCGGGCAGCTGAGGGCGTGGATGAACAGAGACTTGTTTATTAATCGGGCCAATAGCTCTGCATGTCTAAGGTGGCATTGTTAGCTGAAAGCTGACGCCCAAACGTAATCAAGTACATTTCAAATTACAGATTTTAAAAACTACTTGAAAAACACAAAATGCACAACAACACTACTCAATACAGTAACATGAGTACATTTATTTTGTTACTTTCCACCTCTGCAGACTGGGTTACATAGAAGGATCTGGGTTTATTCAGTGGTTGGTAGCAGTGCTGGGAGGAGGCTGACACTGAGACAATAGAGTTCACTTATCAGCATCACTGTATGTGTGAATGATTAAAACGTTGGCAAACTGCACCAAACCTCATTGAATAAATGGAATTATTTTAAACCAGAACCCCAAAGGCTCAGTATGGGTTTTACTTAATGTAAAGCTGGAATTTGTTTCAGTTCATTGTGTCTATGAGCTGGTGTTTGATGAATGAGGCTCTTTGTCAGAGCGGTGCAGCTCAGAGCGAACGTCCACGAGTCTGACTCCACACCGAGGAGAGGACAGCAGCTCAGCGGGACGTCTCGCCAAAACACGTCAGTGTGGTAACCACGGGCTAAAATATTGAAAGAGTTTAATATGTTAAATATGTTGTTGTACTGCGGAGGCTAGATGTCCTGAAACATCTTGCAGCTTTCACATCTGATTGTGATAATGTTATAGGTATTGTAATATTGAATAGGTATTGTAATTTAAATTTAATATCTACTAATCTGATTAACTGATTGATAATACTAATACGTATATGAACTGTAAAGGGAAGTTTGTCATTTGAGTGGTTGCTTGTTTTAAAGGTATAGTGCGTAGTTTCTGTCTCCCCCATGTGGAATTTGAAGTAACAACAACAACACTGTCAGCGCGTCCACATGACTTGGACATGTTGGACTCTTCAGAAGAGGTTGTTATTAAGAGGCTCAAGTTTCTAGGCGGTAAAGTTGCCGGACGTCACAATCTTCTGAACCAAGTCACACTGAGAGATCCAGAGAGTTGTGTGGAGCTGAGAGTCTTAATTAGCTTTGTATGAACTCATATGAATTATTTGTCCTCCAACTTGGTGTATAAACGCAAGGCAGGGGGAATGAGAGGGAAAACGCCAGAGCAGGGGGAATGAGAGGGGGGAACTGAAACGCAAGAGCAGGGGAATGAGAGGGGGAAAACGCCAGAGCAGGGGAATGAGAGGGGGAAACGCCAGAGCAGGGGGAAATAGAGGGGGGAACGCCAGAGCAGAGGGAATGAGAGGGGGAAACGCCAGAGAGAGGGAGCTGGAGTGGGAAGAAAGAGGTTTTCCTTTAAAACCAAAACGTAGCAATGTAAATGTTGCCTCAGTGAAGCTTTCATTGTTCTCATTTTTGGATTTTTTAACTTTTACTCTGCAGCCGGGCTTTTTAACCAAAACGTTACCTCACTGTCGTGTCGCCCTGCAGGGAGCTGGACCCGGCCATGGAGCGTCGTCTGGAGGAGATGGAGAGGAGGCTGAAGGAGCATGTCGACCGCCGCCTGGACGCTCTGGAGCAGAAGCTGGAGAAGGCCCTGCTGAGCGCCCTGCCGCACGTCGTCCTCGGCCAGGGAGCCATGGGCAGCGGGGGCGGGGGGGCAGCATCCACAGACGCGTCGCAGCAGACCGACCCGACACCGACCACACACTGAGCTCAGAACCGCTACAAGACTAACGCAACATGTAACCTAGAAGCCTTTCTGACTCTTGACCTTCTCCAACTAGACCTTAGTGGCAGCGGGGACGACACAGATACTAAAATGTTAGTTTTTTAAGACTGAAATGGGAAATATGGATAGAATAACACAATAATCTCCTAAAATGTAAAATTGTCTTCAACTACAAGTCTGTAACGGTTGGTTTGGGTTTTATCTCTGGGAAAATAGCAAATGAATGCGACCCGGCTCGACAGCCGAAGGGAATGTCCTGGATGTGGGATTGTTTGTTTGGCTGAAGGAAACCAAGAAACGTGGAACTGCAGAGAACCCAGACCCGTATCACACACATCAAAACACGTCCTGTGGCTGCAGGGTGTTCTGGAAATACATCACGAAACAAAAATGTAGGGCTGACCTCGACTAAAGAAATCCTTAGTTGACTAACACATGATTTTGTCGACCAATCGATTAGTTGATTTAATCGACAGAGCCTTTGAGAAGTGGTTGAGACTAGAAAAACACAATATAAATGTAGTTAATTACCCATCTGTAAAACTCAGTTTCTACACAATTAATCTTGCAAAAAGCACCACTTTAAATCTTGTGTTCACCAGAAATGTGCTCATTAGTTTCTTGGAAATGAGTAATTAAGCATGAATAAGCATAAAGAATGACGTATCAACTGAATAAATCTTAGTCGACTAAAGCCAAAACCACAGAAGAAGAGACAGCCATAAACAGTCAAACAGAAACTGAAGTAAAACATGACCCCATGTGATCTTATCCGGGTTTTAACATATTAATAGTGTACATGCATCACCACGACAACACTTATTTATTCACATTTAAGTGATTCAGGGGAAAATATGAATCATGAATGTTTTAGCTTAGAATTGATTTTTTCTCACAAAGTGTAAGTTTATTGCACGCGTGACAAAACTAAATAAATTATCAGTATGAAACACTGATATTTTTTGACACCTATACGCATTGCGCATCACCACGAGCCTGTAAACTTATGGTGTTTTTCCACTGCGTGGTATCTACTCGACTCAACTCTACTCGCCTCTTTGGGGTTTTCCATTACGAAAAAAAAGTCCCTGGTATCTGCTTACAGGTACTTTTTTGTAGTACTGCCTCAGTCGAGGTTCCAAGCGAGCTGAGGCGACACCAAAAGGTGACGTGAGAACCTGCAGACTCCTAAATGGCGAGTCGAGCGGGGACCATTAATGGAAAAACGGCAATAGAGGGAAGGGAGAGCATTACGGCGCTCGGGAGCGCTGGAACACCTAATTCATACAGTCCTATGTTTAAAACTCCGAAGAAAGTTGTAGCATTTGTGATGGCTCGTACAATTAAATGAGAATCAAAGTCATTTAAAATAAGTTATTTAAAAATTAAATCGCGAACCGGGGTGGATCGAGATCACGATTTTATAACGATGAATCGTGCCGGCCTGGCAGGTTTACTGAGTCTCCGGCTCTCCTCTAACAGTTCTTCATATTCACACTACGCACTGGAACTGCACTGATCTGCTGATGTTTTGGTTAACTGTTTGGTTAACAGTACAGTTTTGGTTAACTGTTTGGTTAACAGTACAGTTTTGGTTAACTGTTTGGTTAACAGTACAGTTTTGGTTTGACACTTATTACAGGAGTGTTTATGAAAGATGTAACTGACTACAATGTGTTTTAATATGGAAATGTATTGCTTGAAATGATGTACATGTCTGTAACATAATGCTGCCAGTGGAAACTGGTTTGACCTGCGATGTTGATGTTTAAAACAATAGCATAAAAATATATTTATACAGATGAATGTACTATTTTTTTGTGGGGGGGGGGGGGGGGGGGGGTTATGAACCTAGTAAATATTAATGGACAAATCATCTGGCACCGTAAGTGCCTTAAAGCTGCATTATATCTGGTCTCCAGCGGGGGGACTCCTTAAAGCTGCTTATATCTGGTCTCCAGCAGGGGGGGGGACTCCTAAAGCTGCATTATATCTGATCTCCAGCAGGGGGGGGGGACTCCTTAAACCTGCTTTCTATCTGAATTCCAGCAGGGGGCGACACTTCTCACTTGATTTATTACCTCAGTCAACATTTTCATGAGTTTATGGTCTCAATCGCTAGTTTGAAGTCTTCTGGAATACAGCATGATGTTAATTTTTTTAATTATGGTCTTGTTGATTTTAAAATCGCCAATAAAGCACGGGGTGGTTTAGGGCGTGGCTATGATGTGATTGCCAATGAAAGTGTGTAACATAGAGTGTAAGGGCTCCTCCCTCCCTCTCTCCTCTTGTCTAAAATCGTTACATCCCCAACCAGGACGGCTGGCGCATAACGGCAAACCTAACAACTCATAACAGATCTCCACGGACCAATGGGTGATGTCATACGCTCTGTCCACTATTATTAACAAGAGCTAAGTGATTTACTTTTCCCAATTGGAGAGCTGTTGGGCAGCAAGACATTTCAGAGGATAAGCGACTAAGCGAAAGAATGATGCGGGACTGGGACAGGAAAAACACAAAAATCACATATAATATGCAAACATAAGTGCAAAAAAAAGCATATAACTGAAGTAACGATAACTCAAAGTTCAGTTAACCATGGCAACAATACCAAGCAGAGCGTTTTTGGCATTCAGTTTGGTATCTTTGGGCTCCAGCCCTGCACTTTCTGATAAAACATATGAGTCAGAGAATACTTGTGAGAGTTGACAATGTTGATTTATGGATAGTTTGTGTGGTTCGACAGTTGCAGTTAAAGGAAAATGTCCAAGAGTTTCCCGAAAAAGTAAAATCCACTTAGCCGATGGTTCCTTCCAGTAACGCTGACTCACAATAAATGGGTCGGAAGTGAACCATGAAGGTCACTGAAAGTCTTCTTATGTTGAGACCTGCAGCAGTTAGCCCCGTGCAGAAGACATCTGAAAGCCAGAGGGCCTAGATGCCAAAAATTTAAAAGAAACAGAAGAGATGGTCAGCGCCAACCAACTGTCAGCTGTGAGCTGAGTCAACAGAACTAAAATGGGTCACACATTACACAAGGAGGATACAGAATTATAAAATGATGTGCGGATGTTTTGTTAGACATGTGGAGGACAGACACTGAGTCAGCAGAAGAGAGCTCAGGGGGAAAATCTGCTCGTCAATCAGGACAAACCGGGTCACCGGTTCCATTCACATCTCATCCAACTGGGGCTGAAACGAAAGAAAAACTCCCTGCCCCTGTCCTCCGGCTGGAGGATGGGAATCATCTGCATTCCTGGAGGATGAAAGATGTCATTCACGTTTTAATGGTGAGCCCACCTCTTCTATGTGAGTGTGCAAGCACTTCAGTTTCTTCCACGTTACAGTTGGACAACACAGTACTGTATATGTGCATGGTCAAGCAGAATTAGCTGCAAGATGGAAACTCTGTATTATAGGTGTCAAACTCACTAAGGGCCACATTGGAAAAATGGAATCACACCAAGGGCCAGACATGTATAATTTATTGACTTTGTTTCAATGAAAAAGTGAAATGTCTTTGACTTTATCACTGCACGTTGCATTTTTATCTACATTTTTGTAGCTTTTTTCATAATTTGTGTTATTATCGACTTTTTTGTGGCTTTCTCAGAGCCGCATTGTTGTCGACATAAAGCCCCACAAAAGTCAGTAAAAAAAAAACTCCCTTAGCCATCAGAGAGTTTAGCAAATCAAGCAAAACAACGATTACATTTATTTATAGCAACCTGTTTCTCAGCCTTACTATAAAAACTCTGCTTGTGGGGGAAGTTTGGAGTCTCAAAGTCGGCAGATCTGCTAAATTCGGCTTTTAATGTCACGTAATTGCAGTTTGAAAAATCATGTGCCCATGTTTTTGGTCTGGTGCAGGCGTGCCACAATCTATTGTGAACCTAAACTGATATGAAGGCTGGATCTAAAGTGTGTTATAGAAGATAAAAAGAGACAAAATGTTTGCAAAGGTTGCTCATTCGTCTTTCTGTTCCCTCTCATACATCTATAATTGTTTTGGGCCACATAAATTGTTGACACTGATGATCATAACTCTGCAATCATGTGTAATTTGAGAGTATATATTTAGTATTTTATGGACACAAATCATTAACTATATATAGGGGCAACAGTTGAAGTCATTCAAAGATGAAAAATGATAAATATATCACCAGAAGGTCATCTCATTATCACCCGTATCATTTGAGTTTTCCTCAGCAGATGGAGTTGCCTAATTTCCTTTTTTTTTAGCCATGTTGGTGTAAAAGTTGAGATTAATACTGCCTTCATGATCTTGGAAACAGCAGTTGACAAAACAATAAAAAAAAAAATCATTTAAAAAATGTATTTGAGGAAATTTGCACAGAACTGTACTAGAAATATATATTAAAAAGTTGTCATTTAAAAATTATATAAATGATTATTTCTTTCCCCAATAATCAGCAACTAGGGATCGAAGCGTGCAAATGTAGAATTCTTTTGTGTTTAAGGAACTATATGTGATGAAAAGACAAAAGGAAGCAAGTTCAGGGGATCCTCAGGGGATCCTAGATGGCTCCTTGAGGAACACCAACCTGCAACTTGTAGGGAATGTCGGTCACAAAGTAATGTGGAGTTCAGTTGTGCTGAATAATCAAGCAGCCCTGTTGTGCTAATTGTTAGTTCCTTTAGGCCAATAAGGAACCTGTTTAAAATCAAACATCAAACGACATCGACACGGTCCATAAAGACAACAGTTTTGTAAAATAAGTTTATTCCCTTTGTTGAAAAAATGTCATCAAACACATTGAAACAGAAAAACTATTAAAAATATATTCTGTCAAGAACATACACAACAAAACAGAACTAAGGGAGACTGCAGTGACCTCTGTCGCGACAGAGGCGTTAGTAGAATATGAACGGTCTGTGATGATGGAAAGTAAATCGGGATTAGAAGAAAAACTAGCATGAGAAGTTGAAGGGTTGAAGCTTCAGTCCTCAGGGTCCTGACGTTGGACTTTTGGAGGCGTTTGCGAGAGTAAAGGCTATTTTTTGGTTCTGCGTCAAATCAACGGCGTACCCCCGCAGAACAGTCGCCGCAAACCCCTCTACGAGCCTCTCCGCACCTCCAAAAACGTGTAACTTTGCATTGTAGCAACACAGACTGCGTGGACTGTGATTGGTCAACTCGTCCTGTGTGTTGATGGTGGATGTTTCAAGCAGCCTACTGTGGGGATTAGCAACATGCTAGTTCACTGACGTCAGCTTTGCATTATTTTGGTTACAATGACGGGTTTATCCTTTGTCTACATGACTTTATGTCTACATAGTATATTGTCTATGTGTCAGTAGGTTTTGAAATTAACGCCACCAAGCAGTACTTTGTGGGCAGTTGTGCTAAAGCTAGTTTGCTAACATAACATAGACTGGCTGGCAGACACCTCACAAATAACCCCACACTTATTTTCTGGTTACAGTAACTAGGTCAATGGATTTTACTGGGTCTATTTCTCGATACTTTTTACAAAAACTAAGCAAGAAAAGGCCAAACAAATAAGATTCATATTTCAAGGGGTTTGCCATTCTGAGTACCGTTTCGGTGGTGACCGATACAGACACAGTCGACACCCCCTAGCGTTATGGCGATGAAATGCAACCAGTTACAAGGTTACGACGGCGTAGGTGCGACGTTGAGTTGACGCAGAAGCATAAAACAGCCTTAACAGCCTGAAAGAGTGGTAGTGCTAATAATTAAATGTTTTTAAACGCAGTAGGTGCGGCCCCAGACACACACATACACCTGTCGGTTGCTTGGTTTTTCAAAGTGTTCATATTTGGTTGAAAAACACTGAGAGCCAGCTCGGGATTGGTTGACTGGTTGGGTTTGTTTTACTTGTTTCAGTTGAGAGGTCAAGGGTCGATCTCCTCGGGGACGATGGTGAGGATGACGTCCTCGTTGCCTCGCCTCACCACCGTTTGCAGCTTCTCGTCACGCTTTATGGCTGCGCTCACGTCGCTGGCCGTGGAGATCCGCTCGCCGTTGATGCTGATGATGACGTCTCTCTCCTGCAGGCCAGCGCTGTCACCAAGAAAGAAGAGCGAAGGTTTTTGTCTTTAGCATGATATCTCAGGTTATATCTCTGATATCGCCAATTCTTTCAGGAAGACCTCACGTGATCCAAATAATTGTACGTTTGATCATACTGTATATAACTTTTGCATATCTGCAAACTAGTCTCTCCTGATCAAAATGTATCTCAAATTCTTTCAGCAAGACCTAACTCAGCTGTTGGAGGCGTTCACCTTCCTGCTAAACCAAGTCACACCTTGCTTTAAATCTGTTTCTTCCTTTGCTATCAGCTCCCGTTTCAGGCAAAGCGTGAAATCCTCCATCTCCCCTTCCACCTCCAGTCATCTAATCCAGCTCCACCGCCCCCCCCGCCCCTCCAATGACATGCAGCGAAGGGTCGCAGGCTGGAACCAAACCCGCCCGGTGCGGCGAGGACTGAGCCTCTGCATATAGGCGCGCGCTCTTCCATGTGAGCTACCCAGGCGCCCACTTTCTTCCTTTTTTTTTTTTTAAAACCAGGTTTTCAGGCCTCGGGCTTGGACCCATAATAATGTAGAGAAATACTAAAGATTTGAAGCCAAGTTTTCAGGGGCTTTGCTTTTATAAATAAAGCAATAAAGCAGTCTATTTTTTTGTTCCTTAAATGTAGAGGCTCTGGGGCAAAAACAAATCATTTATCAGCTGTGAGTGAAGCAGTTTGTCCTCCCTGCCAGAGGGAGTTGGACAATCTGGGTGGGAAACATTCGTGATTCTGACTTCGCTGCCAGATCTCAGCCCGGTTTCAAAAACAAAACAGCAGCGTTAAAATGCACAAGGGAACTTTCCATATCCTGCAGTCTCCACACACAGAAAGTTCAAATCTTAAACATTTCCTCACATTTCCTTTTAAAAGGATCTTACTCTTTAAGAGAAAGGTCAACCTCCTTAGAAATCCTTTCCATAATGTTGTCAGACACTTAGATTATTAATCAGACTTTTGTGAAGGTAAAAACAAGCTGGACAATCACCCTGTTAACTTACTACGTAGCTTGTTGCAGCGATCTTACTTAATACTGGACCAATGTCAAAGACTGTTGTTCCCATCAGTCACTTAGACACAAAAACATAGGACCCTTTAAGTAAAAGTATGAATCATCCAGTATCATCAGTAAAATTAAAGTATTAAAAGTTAAAGTAGTCAATGCAGAAAAATCCTCACATTTTAGAAACTGTAAACAATCCAAACTGTTTTTTCAGCTGGACTTGTAGGCTGTTATATTGTTGGCTAGTTTCATTTAGAATAAAACATCAGATTTTATAAACTACATGTGTTTTGTGTGCAAACATTGAATTTGTAAAGTAACTAGTAACTAAAGCTGTCAGATAAATGTAGTGGAGTAAATAAAAGTGGCATGAAAAGTAAAGTACAAGTACCTCAAATGTGTACTCAAGCACAGTAATTGAGTAAATGTACTTAGTGACACCAATGTGTCCTTTAAGCAAAACCAGATCAAGCTAACTCCTGCATGTGATCCACAGAAATCCACCAGACAATGTAAGAAACTACCTAGCTCAGGGGGAGAGCTGAGGCTCGCTGTCAACAAGCCTTTCATGTCTTTTTCAAAATCTTTCCAGGGGCAACACATATTTTGCAGGAGTCTGCCTGGAACCAACCATCATGCACACTACTACAGTGCCTATTTTCACAATTACTGAGACGGAACTACAAGAAGTTAAAACGGCGCCACTGGCACAAAAATACAACCTGCTTGTTGAAACGCAGCTTGTGGATTTGACATATTGGGCAGCGAGCACAAGATATTGTGGCAATAAGAAGTGATGAGAAAAACACTCACGCCTGAGCTGGAGTCCGGCTTATGACCTCAATGACGTACGCCCCAGAGGTGACATCTGGGAAGTCTGGCTGCCTCTCCTTCAGCTCCTTGGCAAGCCTGGCGGGAGGAGAGGGGAGAAAAACAGCCAAAACATGAGCTGCTAATTGAACTCGAAGGCATGATGCGTTTGTGACTAATTTTAATTTCTGTTGTGTAAAGCATGGCTCTGATTGATCGTGACTCTCTGGTAAAACTGAAAATTTCAAGCTTTTGAAAAGCTGCAACTTCAACAATCCAGGTCTGAATTTGACGGTGTTGGAAGAAGTATTTAAACCCTTTACTGCAGTAAAAGTACTGATACCACACTGTGAAAATGCTCCACTACTCGTGAAAGTCCTGCATTCAAAACCTTATTGTGGTCATTTTAACTCCTGTTGGGTAGTTTGAAGGCAGGGTTGATATGACATGATACAAGCCTTTTGTGATTGCGCATCCCCCCCCCCCACACACACCACCACACACACACACACACACACACACACACACACACACAACAGTTACTAGTAGCCAAGGAGGACACGGAGGACAAAAAAAAAAACTGATGGACTCTTCAGAAGAGGTCATTATCTTCACTTGAGTTTCTGCGCAGGACAGTCCTTTGAACACAGCCATACTAAGAAATCCAGAGAGAGTGTGTGGAGCTGATAGTCTTAATTAGCTTTGTAGCAGCTCATTTGGCGACGGCTTAAATGTAACGGACGTTCATTAATATCAAAAAGTTACGTTAAGCTTTAAATGCAACAGCAGGGAAAGTGTTCCCTACAGTCTAAGCATGCAACTGCTTAACCATATGATGAGATATTCAACCAGACAAAAATGAAGGTGTGAAATATTACCTTGAATTATCACATTTGCTTCACATTTATCTCAGTGTACGCTCCTGTGGAGTGTCTGGCTAACACGGCTAAGGAGGGAATTAAATCAATCCATAACATGATCATGTGCTTTGAACGAATAAACAATTCAACAACCCATAAGGCATCTTTAAAATTAACGAGCGGTCATAAAGTGGAGCTTGTTTTTAGATTTTGAGGCTATGGGACCCACTGTGGAGGGGCAGCTGGTTATTTTTTCGGTCGGCTGTGGC
>NC_045753.1:11007370-11035862 GCF_008692095.1 Etheostoma spectabile
GTGGACTTACATACTTGTTATTTGACAGCAGGTACCTAAAGCTGAGGTCACGTTTTCGATACGATTGCCTCCCTTGTTGTGTAGGAAAGTGAGAAAAATACATTCCAGGGAGATTATTCACTCCCTGTTCTCAGAGTTTCGTGACATTTCTTATTCACAGAACAGCCTGATCTCATTTATTCAAAGAATAATGCCCTTTTATTATCAGTACATGAGGACTGAATGAATACAGCCACTGTTTTATTGCAGTAAAGTCACTGAAAATCTGATCCAAACAGCAACTTTTAAGCCAGTTTTTTCTCTCCAAAGACTGAACTAAACAGATTTTTCAAGCAGTTTTGTTGTCATATGAGGAAAATATTCAGTGTTTTTTACACAAATAACTACAACTCAATATACATATTTACTAATG
Organism: Etheostoma spectabile; assembly: GCF_008692095.1. Lineage (NCBI taxonomy): Eukaryota > Metazoa > Chordata > Actinopteri > Perciformes > Percidae > Etheostoma > Etheostoma spectabile. The sequence continues at coordinate 11,007,783 of NC_045753.1, forward strand.
TGATTGTGTAACTTTTTGCATAATGTCATCAGAAACAGGAACTTACGATTGAGTGAGACTCATCATCCTGACGCCGATGTATTTCTTCTTCTGGAACGTTTTACCTGAAAAACATAAGGAAAACATGCCGTTTGTATCATTGACTTATCATCTTCTTCTTTCACCCTATTTATCTTTGTCCTTTTCAAATTTGTTTTATTTTATATCAGAAATATGGGTTTCTTATATCAAATTCCCGTGGGAATCAGTGGGAATCGATCCCAGATCTCCCCTCCCAAAGGCATGTGTCATATTCACTGGGGATATACTATATATACTACATATATTATATATAATATTTGTGAGCAAAACTTCTAACAAGCTGTACACCAAAAGCAAAAGGAAGATTACAGTTTATGCTTCTCCCTGCAACGCAGCTGTTCTGTATGTGAGCAGCAATCTCAGTCTTGGTGCATCATGCATGCTTACCAAACTCATTTCAAGTTCATTTTACATTTTCATCACATTATACAACACGCTACGTGGTTCCCTTTGAGAAAGGGCAATAGAAAACATGAATGAAAACATGAAGCTCACTTCCTGTTTAGGTGTATTACAAAATAAGACACATTTGAATCTCTCTTCGTCCCTGTCTCTGATATCGACTCTGTGATCATATAAAGGCAATTTTATCGTCACATACACATACATGTGGTGAAATTCATTCTCTGCATTTAACCCATCACTCGAGGGAGCGTTGGCCAGCCACTTACAGCGATCTGAGCCTGTGCCTTGCTCATGGGCACTGACTGGAGAACCTAGTACATGTTTTTTGATGGTGGGAGGAAACCCATGCAGACATGGGGAGAACATAGAAACTGCACACAGAAAGGCCCGGATCGACCTGGAGTCGAACCCCCAACCTTCTCGCTGACCTTTGGACTGTCTGTCATGTGACTCGGCCAGGAACTGCCGGATCTTGTCTGAGGGGATGGCGAAGGAGATTCCTGCCGTGACTTTCAGAGTGTTGATGCCAATCACCTCTCCATCCTGCACGACACACACACACACACACACACACACACACACACACACACACACACACACACACACACACACACTAGTTTGGCATTATTCCTCCTACGCCCCACAGTAAAAGTCCAATTTCCCCATGAAGCTCGTTAAACAGCGTTCCTGACTCCACGTTGTTCTTCGTTTAGCGGCGCGGCCGGCTGGAAACAGCCTGATAATCAGAGTCAGCTGTGGACTACGATTACCTAAACTCTTTATTTATCTTCCCTAACGAGGACTTAGTGGCCCTGGGTGTTTGTTTACATGAGATTACGTATATCTCCGCTCCGCAACATATGGACGTGGTCCCAGCGATGACAAACCCGGTTCCTGTCCCCGTTCCAAAGATGGCGAGAAGCGAGGTTACGATAAAATGAACGTGAATGTCGGTGTGAGACAAGCAACACATGGCTGGTAACGTTTGGTAAAATGCTCAATTTCAGCTCCCCAAACATGAGATTAAAATACATTAGTGATGAATGACTTCTTAACAATATTAATAATTAACTATTATCATATCTAAACACCTTATGAGGAATAAAAATATTGCAATAATCATGAATACATGTTGTTTTTAAATGGTTTAATGGGATGTCCACTCTTTTGGAAAAAATATCCAATTTTTTTAAGTACTTTATAACATGCTCAATGATCTAATTATTATTATTATTATTTCACATAGCAAATCATAATTAGAAGATGCGATGAAAAATAGGAATATACTATTTACTATGTCTAGTTTGGGGGGGTTATTATTTGGGTTTGATGTAGATAGAAGGAAAATGAGTAGATAGATCAAAAAGAAATACATGTGTAGTGTAGTTAGATATCCTGTAGATGTGTATGTGTTTGTTTACATATACAAATAAGTGAAGCATCATATTGTTTTATATTTGACTTAAGTATAAAAATAGAAAAAGGGGGTAGGACCAGAAAGGTTTTTTCAGCTTCTTCCTACTCCTTTTTGAACATGCTATCCCTTATGTAGTATACCTATTATTATTTATAATTGTAAGACAAATATTTGGAAAGCTTGTGTCTTGTGATGAAACGTACATGTTCTTATTTTTTTAGTTATTTTACTTTTTTATCATATTCTAAAGGAAGTAAACTAAATAGTCTGACTAAGAATACATTGTAAGTTGGTATGAACGGATGTAAGTAGCCAGGAAAATTAGAAAATGTTAAAAATGTGGAAATGCAACATTAAATTGAAAGTATTACGTGAGCAGAGCGTCCTGACATCCAGTATGAAATATGTAAAAATTGAGTTTAACTAGAGACCGTTAGCCAATAAGGAGGACAAAAGGAAGAATAATTTGTGGGACCACTGCACATATGCACATTTTTTAACAGGGAACATTTTATTTAGGAACCAAGCTTGCATATTATTTCTCAGAGCGGGTTTTTCCTCACTCACCAGATTGACTAGTGGTCCTCCTGAGTTGCCGTACTGCAAGAAAACAAACCAAGAATTTAAAAGTAAAGACATTGAAATCAGTTAGAAGAAATGAGTTTTGCACTACATGCACCATGCTAAGGTTTCATATTTCTTATCAAAAGATCTTTTAAGATACTTCTCAATCCCTTCCAGCCAATCAGCAGATCAATGCAGGGTATTTGGACCAATCAGAAGACATTGAATACACTCAGACTATATCAACCGTCTATCGAAACAATGGTGAGCACACGCATGGTTATCATCAACCAGACATGCAAACATTATGAGAATTATGACAACAACATTGCAGAATCTCATTAAAACACAGTATTTTTTGTCTGTCTGTCTGTCTGTCTGTGTGTGTGTGTGTATCTGTCTGCCGGTGGTGTGTGTGTGTGTGTGTGTGTGTGTGTGTGTGTGGTGTGGTGTATCGTCTGCTTGTTATGTCTGTGGTGGTGTGTGTGTGTGTATGTATAGTGTGTGTGTGTGTGTGTGTGTGTGTGTATCTGTTGCTGCCTGTGTGTGTGTGTGTGTGTATGGTGTATCGTCTGTGTCTGTCGCTGTGGTGCCTGTGGGTGCCTGTGTGGTCTCTGTGTGTGTGTGTGTGTGTGTGGGTGTGTGGGTGTGTGTGTGTGTGTGTGGTGTGTGTGTGTGGTGTGTGTGTGTATCGTCTGCTGTGTGGTGTGTTCTGGCTGTCTGTGTGTGTGTGGTGGGGTTGCTGTCTGTGTGTGTTGTGTGTGTGTGTGTGGTGTATCGTCATGCCTGTCTGTCTCTCTCGTCTCTCCACCACGTTGATGATGGCGTCGGTTGGATGTAGTCCATGTCAGAGTTGCGTAGCCCCAGCTCCTTGCCCCCCCGCTGGGTGGTGCTGACGATGCCGGTGGTGACGGTGTTCTGCAGGGAGAAGGGGCTGCCGATGGCGACCACGAACTCGCCGGGACGCAGGTCCGCCGAGCGGCCGAGCAGCAGCACCGGCAGCTTCATCTGCTCCACCACACACACACACAGGGGAGGGGGACAGCGAGACAAGTACGGGTGAGGACAGGAGGCAGTTTGAGACACCAAAGACACAGCTTCCATTGTCTGCAAGTGTTGTTAACCCTGGTGTTGTCCTCGGGTCAACTTGACCCGTTTCAAAGTGTTTTATATCACAAATATTAGATTTCAGGGCAGCCGTGGCTGTTGCTTTAGCACATTTCTGCCTACATGTCTGTCAACACTTGCGTATTGCCAAAGAAATGAATCACACCCATGTGTTATTACAGCATGACATCCGAAGAGAGGTCCAGAACAAGACTAGCGAGACAAGATTATGAATATCCAACAGATTTGTATTTGTACTGTTGTTTGTATGGCTGCAGCTCTGATTAGCTGACTCGCAATTATCAGATTTTGCGCATGCACACACCACACACAACACACACAACAAACACACACACACACACACACACACACACACACACACACACACACACACACACACACACACACACACCAATAAATACTTTTACAACTACTAATCTGTTAAATCAATCCAGTCTCTCTTTCTCTGCCAGGAAACACTCCTGGAAACACACTGCAGGATGCTGTCTGCTCTGCTAATTGTTTTTAGTACGCACACACCCACGCACAAACACTCAAAGACGTGTAAAAAACATTTTGCAAATTCAAATAAGATTGGATAAAATATATATAATATGAATAGAAACATATTGTACGTATGAAGGGAGAAGAGAAGGCCGGAGGAACAAGTGGAAGGGCAGACATGGAGCATGACGACATTTCCAGAGAACAATTGAAAGACAAACCCCAAAACTGAGTTTGAGTGACTGCCCAAAAAAACACATCCAAAACCTCAGTGTGGTGTGGTGTGTGGTGTGTGGTGTGTGTGTGTGTGGTGTGTGTGGGTGTGTGGTGTGTGTTGTGTGTGTGTGTGTGTGGTCTCCGTTTCAGGTCTGCATTTGGACAAAGAAGTATAAAATGTGGGAGCTTGTATCTGAAGGTCTTTTATATAGACCTTAGTGGTCCCTAATACTGATCTGAAGTCTCTTTATATAGATTAGTGGTCCCTAATACTGGATCTAAGTCTCTTTATATAGACTTAGTGGTCCCCAATACTGGATCTGAAGTATTTTTTATATAGACCTTAGTGGTCCCCTAATACTGTATCTGAAGTCTCTTTTTATATAAGACCTTAGGTGTCCCCTAATACTGTATCTGAAGTCTCTTTTAGATAGACCTTAGTGGTCCTAATACTGTATCTGAAGTCTCTTATATGACCTTGTGGTCCCCTAATACTAGTCTGAAGTCTCTTTATAAGACCTTAGTGGTCCCCTAATACTGTATCTGAGTCTCTTTTATATAGACCTTAGTGGTCCCCTAATACTGTATTCTGAAGTCCTTTATATACGTGGCCTATGATCTAAGCTTTAGACTTACGTGGTCCAATAATGTATCTGACGGTTTTATATCGCCTTAGGGTCCCTATACTGTATCGAAGTCTCTTTTATTAGACCTTAGTGGTACCCTAATACTGGATCTGAAGTCTCTTTTATAGAGCACTAGTGGTCCCTAATACTGTATCGAAGTCTCTTTTATATAGGCCTTAGGGGCCCTATACTGGATTGAAGTCTTTTATATAGACCTTAGTGGTCCCTTAATACTGTATCTGAAGTCTCTTTATATAGGCCTAGTGGTCCCTAATACTGGGATCTGAAGTCTTTATATTAGACCTAGTGGTCCCTAATAGTATCTGAAGTCTCTTATAAGACCTTAGTGGTCCTAATACTTGATTTGAAGTCTCTTTATATAGACCTTAGTGGTCCTATAATACTGGATCTGAAGTGTCTTTCCCAAAATTAGCCTTGGTGCAGAATTCCAGCACAGAGCCGTCATCACAATGAGCTTCCTTAGTAGTGTCATTTCTTGAGTCTTTAGCTCTTGAGAAGGGGTGGGGGGGGTTCAGGGTGGAGGGTGGGGGGGTGTGGCCTTGACAACTGCAACTTTGCTCATTGAAAGCGGATCGGCCCATCTGAGCTTTCATTTCCTCAAAGGCAGAGCAGGTACCCAGGGCTCGGTTTACACCTCTATCTTAACATTTCTGAGCCACTGGGGGGCCATAGCAGGGCTGAGGAATCCTGATGTTTAAAAACCTCATCAAGTGAAATGTTCATGCCATGGGACCTTTAACACTTCTATCCAGACCAGTAAACTAAAATCATGTATAAAATATGGCGCCCCAATTCAAATAAAAATTTGGTCCACTCAGACGATCAATTTAGCCAAAGAGTTTTTGGCTAAGTCTTCGATCTTTGCAATCCTACCTACGGCAACTTTAAGTACAGTGTGTACTTGTAAATGTACTTTGTTACACTCCACCACTTATATAAACATCCCTCTGGTCTGCAAGTCAAAGTGCTTGGATAGTTAAACTAAATCCAAAATGGCAATTTGCATTTGTGCAGTTATTCTTCTATTGAGGTCAGTCCACCCACCATGAACTAACTCCCTCCTAAATCACCATTAGGCATATACAGACATAAACAAGATGCTTATGAATGGATTCATTCAGCTCTTCTAATCAGAGCTTTACTCCATCGGTTAAACATAAAGCTTCCCTGTTTGGCTGCGCTGAACCAGAACTCCAAATCATCTGCCGAATGCCTGCTGAGCTCCGCCGACCAGGACGATGACCGTGGTTCTCGCTCTGTGGTTTTTAGGATGACAGCACTTTGACCACGGGGAGATCACAAAGCCGAGGCGCTGTGTTCAGTAGTAACTGAAGAGACGCCAACACGGAAGAGAGTAACAAAGCAGCCAGACACAAGGACCACAACAAAGACCAGAGCAGTGGTTTGGGGATTATTCTCTCATCATGCTTTCCTTGTCATTACATCTCTCTCCAAATCCACTCTTCCATCGTGCATAAAATCTTAAGTACAGTAAGCACAGCTCCCCCGTTGGTCCCTTCTGTATCAGTATTGTGTGCACCGTTTTGCTGTCTCACACTAGTCTCACATAGCCAGACCTCTGCAAAATAGTCTCAGGAAGGGACTTGTTTTAGTGGAACATTTGTATGTTAAAAAGTAGTTTTAGTCGTCAACAGAAAACTGATTGGCAGATAGTCTAGCTAGCTGTCTGGATTTACCCTGCAGAGATCTGAGGACAGGTCGTAACCATAGTCCTCAGATTGGGACAGATAGTCTAGAGCTAGCTGTTGGATTACCCTGCAGAGTCTAGGAACCAGGGTACCATAGTCCTCAGATTGGACAGATAGTCTAGCTAGCTGTCTGGATTTACCCTGCAGAGATCTGTAGGACCAGGAACCATAGTCCTCAGATTGGACAGATAGTCTAGCTAGCTGTCTGGATTTACCCTGCAGAGATCTGAGGACCAGGTAACCAGAGTCCTTAGAAATCCAGTTTAGAAAGCCAACACAAATAAAGTGGAAGGGGTGGGACATCTGAAAGGGGGGGGGACAATCAGAGGGGATCTGGTGGTTGTATTGACAATACACAGATATGAAGGTGTGGTGTTTAAAGCTGCTGTAATCAATATTTTTATGTTAATTTACTGAAGATAAAAGCTTAGAATAAATGACAGATCAGCCCAGATAATGTTCTCTCTGTGAAACAGGTATTATTCATGAACTTAAACTACAATTAATACCACATATGAGTTTTCTTCAGATGTCTTTCAATCTCTATAACTTTAAAACTCTGTTGCTCTTTAGAAGACCATAGTTCCTGCATCCCTGCAGCTGTTTCACTGCAAATGCTAAGCACGTGCAGTGGCACGAGTAGTTCTTTCAGCCGTCATAGTAAATAACGGGATGGATCACATGCTGGCCTGTTAAATCCTGTGAGCTAATCAGATCAGCTGAGAGCCGTTTCAATAAGCTGCTCATGGACACGTGTCATGGAAAATGATTGCTGCTGGATATAGGTGGAATATCGCCGCGAGGTTTGACTGGATGTGTCCAAACAACACCAACGAGCTCCTGTCTGCACATGCTCAGAGAACACCTGCCTCAGTGGCAGCAGCACAGGCCAACACTGGGGACTCAAACACACATTTAAATATTATATTGTGTTCAGTGGGGGTTCACCAGTCACTTACAGCAGGGCTTATAAGTCCGGGCCAAGGTTGGCAAGTCAATCTGGACCCGGCCCATACCTTGTATTATGGATTATGGATACAATACCTTTTCAAGTGTAGTGTTTCCCATTTTCATATACGTTTTCTATTGATAAAAACAATGTAGACTATTCACGAATAAAATCGACAAAAAGGTTGAAATATGGGGACAAAAACTTTAAAAGGCATAAAGTGAAAAAAACTTTGAAAAAGGTGGAAAACACCAGAAAAAAACGCCATGTAGACGCAATACAAACGTTCTTTTATTGCACAAAACTAAGAATACTGCTGTACTTTTACTGCATTAAGCATACTGCTGTATATCCTAACAGGTGAACCAAACTTAACAGTAGAGAGAGAGAGATGTCAGTCCTGAGAAGGCCAAATCAGGTAAGAGATAGTGAAAACACCTGAGTGGGTTTATTGCGCAATAAGTGATTGTTTTGCAACATTAAGGCCGAGGAAACAAGCTGTAAAAACATCACTGAGATATTATCAGACTGTCCTCCGAAAAACAGCCACGTAAGTTGTTTATTCAAGCAGCAATTATGACTTAATTCACGTTAATATTACGACGCCCTCTGGTGGCCGTGGTAGTTATGACGGGAGCAACGCAGGAAGTAAGATGACAAGGTTTAAATCCAACACAGCGCTCTCACTCAGGAGACCGAGGTTCCAGCTTTTTTTTTTCAACCTTACACGTGAAGCGCGTGATCTGAATTGAAGTAGCGTCTGATCTGAAACACAAACCACGATCATTGTTTAGTGTTGGCGCTTAAACCTATTCAAACTGCGACAGTTTCACCACAACAACAACAAAACTGCGATCGTTACGTTCTCTCTGGTTGAGATATAAGGCTGTATTTAAGGCCACCACTACGGACACTCATTTCTGAAACGCTCCCGTTGGTCGTATTAGACGTAGGAATACACGGCCGATATCAACTTATAGTTTGTTTTGCTTTTAATTTGGAAATTTGTCAACTTGTTAGCAAACAGTTGCTACTTTCACACATCCAGCAGCGTGGCCACAGGAACATATTTGGAGTTGGGGTTGCTTACAAATTTTTCAAAAGTGACAATTTAAGCCAAAGTCAACCACCATACACCACTATGCCTCTATCACAACGCTCCACAAGCGTCAGTTTTTAATCATGGTTGTAGTTTGTCTATTCCTTTCACTAAGAGGGTGCTGCAACACCCTCATCACCCCTAGTTCCCGTGGCCATGTCCAGCAGGTACAGAGCAACTTTACCTCTAATTTGTTATCATGTTTCTGGCCACTAGGCCCATTTAATTCCAATGTTCTCTCTACTTTTAGCTTTGTTTTGGGACTCCTCCAACTCCTGAGAAAAATAACTGGAGATCACAGTAAGACAGTTTGGGTTATGTCGAGATCACAATCATTATTCCAAGGCAACACAAGAGAAGTCAGAAGAATTTGCGGTGACAAGAGAAAGACTTAGATTAGGAAGTAGGCCATTGACGTGAACAAGTCCTCTATGTCTCTGTCCTCTGAAAGTTATGAAGCAGAAGCTCATCTGCCCTGAACATGTCCTCTATGTCTCTGTCCTCTGAAAGTTATGAAGCAGAAGCTCATCTGCCCTGAACATGTCCTCTATGTCTCTGTCCTCTGAAAGTTATGAAGCAGAAGCTCATCTGCCCCGAACATGCAGCTACACGTCTGAATGCTTCCTCTGCAAACTCCAAAAACAGTTTAACACTGAATGCACTGAGTGTTCCCTGGAAGGGTCGTGCTGCTCTGATTGTGTAGCTTTGCCTCCACCTACATTCCAGTTATCCCTAAATAAATTTGGAGATTTTATAACACTTAGTTTTCTGCTGTGATTTGATTGGTTGATTCAACAGTTATAAAACAGTATTTCTCGGAATATAATATTTTGCCTGTCAACAATATTTGGAAGAGAAAAGTAAGGAAAACTTTTAAATCATCACACTGACAGTTGTAACTGTTGGTGTAAGCAGCTGAGGGAGTGCGTGTGTGTGTGGGGTGGTGTGTGTGTGTGTGTGTGTGATGTGTGTGGGAGGGTGGAGGGCTGTAAGTCATCAAGTCATTTGTGCAGAAGTACAGTTGCCTCTTAGTTTGCATGTAAACCACAACCACACGTGCTCAGCAGTTTCTGGATTTCTGCACAGTTCCATCCCCTGAAGCTCCAGTTACACCCTGCCTCCCCTACACCCTGCCTCCCCTCCACCCTGCCTCCCCTACACCCTGCCTCCCCTACACCCTGCCTCCCCACCCAAACATGCCGAGGAAAACCACGATCATCTGTGTCTGACCAGCAAGCATGAACTCACATCCTGCCGTGTCTCTGTGTCGATCCCCTGAATTCATGTTGGTCTGTGTATGAGCTGAGATCATCCGGCCATCGACCATCAGATCTACAGGTACATCTGTCTGGGTTTAATTAACTTGCAACAACAGCAGGAGTTGGTTTTGGAGAAAATATAAGAACCTTCATTGAGTATCTGTCAAATATATAAATACTGGAGCCTGCATGAGATAATAGAAAAGTGCATAAGTTTACCCCCCCATGCTAAAGTTAATTAAAAAGAGAAATAGAAAAAAAACATCTTTTGGAAATTGAGCTTAATGCCTTAATTTAAAAAAAAATAGGAAAATCACAACCTTAAGGGACACCTAAGTGGATTTTTAGTGAATGAATAATAATAAATAAATAAATGTTCTTCCTTAAAATACAGGGGCATAAAAGTATACACCCCCCATTATGTAATACAGGGGGCATAGTATACACCCCCTATGTTAAATACAGGGGGCTAAGTATACACCCCCCTATGTTAAAATACAGGGGCATAAGTATACACCCCCATGTTAAAATACAGGGGCATAAGTATACACCCCTATGTTAAAATACAGGGGCATAAGTATACACCCCCCTATGTTAAAATACAGGGGGCATAAGTATACACCCCCTAGTTAAAATACAGGGGCATAATAACACCCCCTAGTTAAATACAGGGGCATAAGTATACACCCCCCATGTTAAAATACAGGGGCATAGTGATACACCCCCCTATGTTAAAATACAGGGGCATAAGTATACACCCCCCTATGTTAAAACAGGGGCAGAAGTATACACCCCCCTATGTTAAAATACAGGGGCATAAGTTCTCAAATCTTGTGTTTTTACATGTTTTTAATATTGTAGAAACAGAATCCAGATCAGAGTCGTGTAATGCATCCTTTGTTTCTACCTGTTGTCAGCACAGCTGGATGCCATGAGATACTATTTGAGCTCTTTGTTCTGGTAAGTGAATGTGGCCTTAAAATTTAGATTATTACCCCTGAAGGTGGACCGACATTCCCCTTTAAGTGTCTGATGGAGTGCAGGATGTTGCAGCACTGACTTTCCAGTGTCTGGACTAAAGTGAGACTGCACTGACTTTCTCATGCTAAAAATGTTTTGTGGAAAACTTCACTTCCTGAACTGAACCCGTCCAGTCATCCCTGGACCAAAACTAAAGTCCTACGAAAAAAAGGAAAACCCACACTACATTAATTTAGCTGACGCTTTCATCCAAAGAGACAAAACATAAGTGCATTCAGCCATGGACATACCACACAAAAATTGCAAAAATCATCCCAGATCCCGTCTCCTGACCTGCTCCACACATATCCACTTACATGAGTCATGGTTTTATTAGATCCCACTGAGCTAAAATTAAAAAAAAACAAGCTTTCCATTTAGGGAATGCTCACCAAAGCACATTTTACAACAAAAGGGAATCAATACCTGCATTTCTTTTGGAAAATAAAGAGAAGAGAAGACTGTCAAAGAGAGAGGACACAAAGGGAGGAACTTTCAGAAAAAAATGCAGACAGAGAGAAAGAAATGATAATATGAAATTAGGGCAAGATGTGGTTTCTTGTGAATGGTTAATAACAAATGTCACCTCAACCCTCATGTTGTCCTCATGTTGTCCTCATGTTGTCCTACATCAATGTTCTTTTTAACTCCCCAAAATAACATGATTGATTCCAACGCTCTTTGCCAAGTACAAATCTCTACTTTCATTAATTTTGGGTCTTATTCAATTTTATAGCATTGTAAAACAAATGGAAGTGTTGTTGAAATAGTGTTGAGTAAAAGTTGACATATTCCAGTCTGTGATTATCCATCAACATCCATTCCTTTAACTTTAGTCTCAATAATTCCTAATTTCTGCTTTTCTAACTCAAACATTAGGTATAATTTCCTATAAATGAGGTTTATTGACCATAAATTCCAAATATAACTGTAAAACTAAAGTTAATAAGTCAGTGTTACGTAGCGTTGAAAACGTCAAAAAAGGGTTGAACATTGAAAAAAAGCGTCAAAAGTGTTGAAAAAGGGACAAAAATGTAAGAAAAAAAACAACAAAAAGCGTCAACAAAATTGTTGATTCTCAGTTTTGACGGGAAGACAACACGAGGGTTATTTTACGATATATGTCTACTATGTCTATTAGTATGATGTATTACTTCCCAAAGTTGTGTCACAATCACATCAGCGATGTCTTAGATTTTTGGAAGACACATAAATGGACAAAGATAACAAAAATAACTGAAAGGAGGTAAATAACTACACTTACAGTCGTTTAAATATGTAGAAATGTAAATGAGAGTGTTAATGACAACACAGAGCTCCTTGGTTTCTGTCCGTTTGTCTGTTATGAACGTTGTTATTACTACAAAATATCTGTTTTAGCCTAATAAATAGTATGTTAGTGTGGAGTTTCGGATGCAACCATAGAAACATAAAGGGAAAATGATCTAGTGTGAACATCTGAGACATCGAAGATTATCCAATTTTAAAGAACATAAAAAAGAACTCTAAAGGGGTCCCTACAAAGACTAAATAACTCAAGACTAGGAAGCACCCCTTGACATCCATTCATCTCTCCATCCCTCTCTTTCTACTCACCGGGGCATCGATCTGGATCAGGGCGATGTCGGCCTTCTCGTCGACATCTTTGATCTTGGCGTCGAACGTGGCTCCGCTCTTCAGCTCCACCTGCAGGAACCAACAAACGGTGCTACTCAGTCCCAGCCATGCCCTAGTCTCTCATCGCCAGACCTTCCTCCACAGCGCTGCGGAGGAAGGTCTGGCGAGTCCACACAGCGTTCCTGAATGGGAGATGAGCTCTAGGTTTATTGGCGTTCCTTTAAACCAATCACGATTGATTTGGGCGGTGCTAAGCACCGGACGGAGCAACGGTGCCGCTGCAAAATAGCAACTGGAAGAACTTGTTTCGGTGGAACATGTGTACGTTGAAAAGTTGTTTTAGCCGTGCGGTTAACCGTAGTCCTCATAAATCCACCCTAGGTTAGAACACCAACACAGAGGAAGAGGAAGGTAACGGACATCCCACTGAAATAAGAGACATTCAGAGAAATTTCCATCGGCACCGTAGCAACGTAGCCTTTAAAGGAACACCTGCACGCATTCATTAATTTGCTCATGTATTATCCAAGCCTTGTTTGCACTGTCTGTATCTGTCTAGCCCAGCTGATGTCTTGTATAAATGTCTTTGTCCTTATGTAACTGTATTGTTGTTTTTAGTTGCCTAAATTTCTCTTTTCATATCGATGTCCTGTACAAATGTCTGTCCCGACGTGCTGTACCCATGTTTTATGTTTCTGCAGAACAGGAACAGGAACCTGCTAAAAACCAGTTTTCAACTGAGTCAGGCCCGTTTAACATTGTAATGTAATGTTACTTTTTAACTTTCCTGGATAATAAACATGAATGAATGAATCCCTGAAGTGGAACGTTGTAGATATAGATTCCCGTTGCCCCTGATACATTTCATTTGATATTCTCTGGCTATTTGTAACATTTGTTAAATGCAGAGTACATTTGTAGAACAATAAATGACTTATGATAGTCATACCATCAATCAATCATGAAAACTAAACGTATGTACAAGCTGTTTGAATGCTTTTACCTTGACTCGGTGCTTGTTGGCCACCACGTGGGCGTTGGTGACGATGAGTCCGTCCTCTGACACAACAAAGCCAGAGCCGCTGGCGACCGCCACCTCCCGCTTGGAGAACACCATCCTGAGCAGGAAGAGGAAGAGGCGGAGCATGTTTCGGACTTAATAACATAAAACATCATGAACTCTAACCTGAACCCCACCATCCCTCAGGACCTCAGCTCTCTTCTCTATCCCTCCTTTAGACAAAGGAGTCACCTCTTTTCTCATTTATCGGGTTCCATGGCATACAGTGAAGAGGACCGCCCATGTGTACCTTGGAGGCATGAGGAGGTCACCGGATCCAAACTACCCTAACCCCCCCCCCAACCCTAACCCAGTCGTTGGACGAATTTCACAAGTGACAAGAGGGCTGGGAAACAGGTGGAAAACATCAGGTAATCACAGGGGTGGGAAGACACAGGAAGTAGAACTAAAGACAAGACGAGACAGAGACCCACACTTCAAAATAAAACAGGAAACAGAACATAGGGAACACAAGACAGGAACTACAACACACGACCCGGGAGGAAACTAGGACACAAACAGAACCAAAAAGACAGAAGGGGGGAACAGAAAACAAAGCAATATACCCAAATCATAACATCAAAGCCTACAAGCATGACTATGCAATTTAAAGAAAACCCTTTACTAAACCGACAAGCGTGATTATGCAATTGCAGTGTGACATAAAAATAAGTAAGTGTGGGAAATCCAGGAACGGAGAACTTCGACTGACGTGCGCCGGCCCGTGCTTTTAACTTTGATTCCCATTTCAACAGCCCAGACGTCGGACGCAGACCAAGACCAAGACCAAGAAGAAGAAGTAGTAGTAGAAGAAGAAGTTTCTTGACACCCTAGCAGCTATAACATTTGCTATTTAGCGCTACATACAGAGTACACACTTAATGGATGAGAATGCTGTTATTGTTCAGGTATTTGGCCATAAATGGGTGGCAGTAGGGAGTTGGGATGGGAACCAGAGGGTTGCCGGTTCGAGTCCATCCATATGGACCAAAGTTTGGTGGTGGATTGGTAGCTGGAGAGATGCCAATTCACCACCTGGGCAGCCCCCTCCCCCCCCACTCTGACATTTCTTCATTAGTGCATGCATAGGTACTGAGCATGTGTGTGTGGTTCAGGTATACATTATTATTAACATTATTAAGAAACCAAAGTTTCAAATGGAATACTATGACCTGAGAATGACGCTAAAATGGAAACTCAGGCGATTACCAAAGCTATCATAGAGGAGGATATGGATGTCTGTAATAAGTTTCATGGCAATCCAGTTCATATTTCATTCCTAAACATAAATGTGGACTGCTAGAGAAAAGCTCAGGGGATCACCAAAGTCAAAGGACTGGGATCTGCCCGGGGACCATGAGTGGGATTCATTTTAAAATGCCAATATTTGACCACCAGGAATCATCAGATGCCAGTGACATTAAAATGACATCCGTTTAGCCAAAAGCTCTAATACGTTTCTCTCACCACTCAGGATCAACAATACCCACAGCCCTCCCCAACTACCACCAAATGCAGATTTATTTTAAAAAAAACAAAGATTAAGTCCAAAACAGGATCACTGTTCATCCCAGACAATAGTCTCGTCTCTAAAAAAAACACAGGAATGTGAAGGAAGCAGTAAAAATGAACTTAAGTCCTCATTGTAAGTATTGTTATGTTATTATTGGTTGTTTCGTACTTGCGGAACAGTTCAATATGAACGACAGCGGGGGCAATCTTCTCCACCACGTCAGCGATGAAGTTGTACTTGTGACGAAGACTGTCCGGGTTCTGCTGACCTGAGGGGGGGGGGGAAACACACCGTCAATGAACTGCATCACGCACATGAGATAGGAGCCAAAGCTGAGGCTGCGGTTTTAAACCGAATCCAGATGTGTGGTGTGCAGTGTATGAAGTGCAGATCTGAGAGCAGCTGTAAACGGTCTGCTGTTCCCACTGATGCTTATAAAAGAAAGGAAATGACTCAGCATCAAAATATACGGAGAGATAGCAGGGGGGGGGGGTGTTAGGATGTGTCCTGAGACAATGGTATCGGTCCGCTGCTGCGCCCTTACTAACCCCATCTTTCTTTTCTCATTAAGACGCTGTTAAACACGCCAAGGTTGTTTGTGATGAAAACACTCACCAATTACATGCAACCAACTATTTTGATAATAGGTTTGAGTCATTTTTTTATTTAAAAAAAATCTCTGATTCCAGCTTGTTAAATGTGAAAATCTTCTAGTTTCTTCTCTCCTCTGGGACAGTGAGCTGAATATCTTTGAGTTGTGGACAAAAGAAGACGTTTGAGGACGTCATCTTGGGCTTTTTGGGAAACACTGATCCACCTTTTTCAACATTTGACATTTTAGAGATCAAACAACTATTCCAACATTCAAGGGAAATATCCCCCCACCCCCCCGGCACCCACCCCATACCGTAAAACTGCACATTTTACATTGGCCTGTCATTGTGGCCACCCTAAGGCCCATCTGTGCAATAATCATGCTGTCTAATCAGCATCTTGATGAGCCCCACCTGTGATGTGGATGGATTCCCTCGGCAATGGAGAAGTGCTCACTAACGCAGACTTAGACAGACTTGTGAAGAATATTTGAGAGAAATTAGCCTTTTGTGTTCATAGAAATAGTCTTAGAGTTTGGCTCATCAAAAATTGGGGCAAAAACAAAAGTGTTGCATTTATAATTTTGTGCAGTATATATATATATATATATATATATATATACACATATATATATATATACACACCTTATTTTTACAGACTCAAGGTTCTGATAAAAAAGTACACATAACACATTACAAGAGGGGTACAAACAAACAAATACATGCAGACATACTGACTCCCATACCGACGTACCAATAGCTATGTCCAATATTTAAAACAGGTACAGATGTGTGTTCCAGTGTTCCCAGAGCTTGGAGGCATATCTGGTATCAGTAAGTGCAGGGTTGGTTATAGCAGTTAAAATCGGATTCTTTGACTTTGTTAATCGGCACACAGTATGAGTCTGTACATAAAATTTCTCAGCACAGCATGGAAGGGAACATGTCTCATCACAAACACATGTTTGTGTAATAACCAGCAGGTTAACACTTCTATTGTTTTGATGTTGTGTGTAATTTTAGTTCTGGCTTTTTTTTCCTTCTTCTCAGTTTCTTTAAATTGAAGGTATCATTGGAGAATTCTGATGTTTTTTTTTGCATCTTTCCATCACATCTTGTATTGATTATGTGTATATTAATCTGCATTATTAGTATATGTATACACCAATAAACTCAACTAAACTGATGAGTTTTTTTAAAGGACCACCACCAGCGCTGCTGTAGACTTTCTGACTGAGCAGCTGTTTGTTGTGAATGTTCACATCAGCCTCAGCTGCAGCCGACCGCCTCCAAGACACGGATGTGTGTGTGTGTGTGTGTGTGTGTGTGTGTGTGTGTGTGTGTGTGTGTGTGTGTGTGTGTGTGTGTGTGTGTGTGTGTGTGTGTGTGATGTGTTTGGCTGGAGGATGAGTGGCGAGTCAGCTGCTGGAGCTTTGAAGTGGGCTGAAAGGAGCCAGCCAGACGAAAGGAGAAACACCTCGACCTCAAACACGCTGCAGGTTTCGCTACGGAAGTCCAGAAAGTTCACTTCTAATTTTAATATTCACGGCTCAGATGGCAGTGTCCTTAAACGCACCAACAAAACCAACGTGGACCAATGGACTCGGGGGCTGTCAGACAGTATTGCAAGACAGACCTACACAAAGTTGATTTTTGGCCTTTTTCATGCAATTTGTAAATAACGGGAAAAATACAGTAGGCCTATAGCGGGATTTTTAATGAAAGATAAATGAAGCTGATAAATTTGGTTATTGATTCTATTTTTACAGCAAGGCTGGTCTCTGAAACTCTCAAATCTAAAAATGCTTTGTGTGCTTTGGAATAACGATCAGTGAGGGAGAAGCTGCTTTCTTCTTTGACCAGCCAGTTATTCCCGCGTGTCACGGACCCGTAAAGGAGACCAGACCAAGAACATGTTATACAATGCTAAAGGAGACCAGACCAAGAGTGTGTTATATCACGCTAAAGGAGACCAGACCAAGAGTGTGTTATATCACGCTAAAGGAGACCAGACCAAGAGCCTGTTATATGACGCTAAAGGAGACCAGACCAAGAGTGTGTTATATGACGCTAAAGGAGCCAACCAAGTGTTAATCCTAGGAGACCGAACCAAGAGTGTGTTTATACACGCTAAGAACCAGGACCAGACTGCGTGTTATAACGCTAAAGGAGACCAACCAAGACCTGTTATAGACGCTAAAGAACCAGACCGAAGAGTGTGTTATATGGCTAAAGGAGACCAGACCAAGAGTGTGTTTATATCACGCTAAAGGAGACCAGACCAAATCCTGTGTTATATGACGCAAAGGAGACCAGACCAAGAGCTGTTATATGACGCTAAAGGACCACAAGAGCTGTTAATGACGCTAAAGGAAACCAGACCAAGAGCCTGTTTATAGAGCGTCAAAGGAGACCAGACCAGAGGTGTTATATGTTCTAGGAGACCAGACCAAGAGTGTTTATCACCGCTGAAGGGGACCACCCAAGAGCGTGTTATATCAGCTAAGAGAGCCAGACCAAGAGCTGTTATATCACGCTGAAGGACCAGACCAAGAGTGTATATCACGCTAAAGGAGACCAGACCAAGAGCTGTTATATCACGCTAAAGGAGACCAGACCAAGAGCCTGTTACAATAACAATGACAAAGTCACCTGACCACGCGTCTGTATTTTATGAGATGGGAGTGAGAATGTGTTGGATTTGTAGTTGCACAAATGGCTTTTTAACTAGTAATTCCACCTTTACACCTTGGCTGAGCAGTCTTTCTTTATTTTAAAACACACAAAACTGCAGTTTAAAACACGCCATCCCCAAAAGTCAAATGACTCTGTGTTTTGATCTTTCTGTGAAATCTCATTAGGAGCTGGACGAGCCTGAACTGGGACACATTCCTCCGGCCCCTGAAAGAGTTGAGTCACCGTGCAACCGTGTTTTGTTGATGCTGTATCCAGCCATGTCGATGAAAAAAAAAAAAAAGAGCTTTCAAGTCTGCACAGGAAATAGAAATAAGACAAAATAATAAAAGGAGTCCTTCAAATATGGGTTGAATAACCTGGACTGACCCAGATTTGCGTCTCTGTTTGGGAAGTTACACAATCAACCAATCAGCTCCAAGAGATGAATCATTACAGAGGACTTCACAGTGTGTGTGTGTGTGTGTGTGTGTGTGTGTGTCTGACATCTTCCAGATTTCTTTCCCCAGCTCAAGAAGGTTAAATCTTTAACAAACACAAATGCACTGACAGTTTTGTCCCTCTTGGTTGAACACATTAAAGATGGAAGGAGAGAAAGTGAGGGAGGTCAGGAAGTGGAAGGAGAGGAGATGCGACAGATGGAGGAATGGACAGAAAGAAAAAAAGCCTTAAAATGATAGGAGAGAAGAAAGGAATTAAAGAAGATATCGGAGAAGAGGATCTGATGAGTAAGATAAACAAGAGGAAGAGAGGAGGAATAACTTGCTCTTGGATTCACAGATGAAGGAAAGGGGGATGCATGAGGAGAAGAGGAAAAGGGAATCGGAGGAGAACATTTGGAAAGAGGGGAATATAATGTGGGAGGAACAAATCAGAGCTGACAGGAGGCAAAGTGTGGCAAGACAAGGAAAAGGATAAAAAATAAGGACAGAGGAGAAGCAAACTGGACTCTTCTCTGTGTTCATCCTTTCCATGTAGAGGGGGGAGAAGAGGAAAGGGAGGGAGAAAGGATGAGAGAAGAGAAGAGATGAAATATGGGAAAGAAGACGAAGAAGAAGGAGATGGAAGAGGATGGCAAGGAGGAGGGGACAACGAAGAAAAAGGCTGATGAGATGAAGAAGGGAATGGATAGATGGAGGAAAAAAAAAAGAAGAGGAGGGACTTTGACCTGGTTTAACTCCAACAAGAGTCAGTACGAAACTTCACTCAGCAAATTATTGTGTGCACAGCTGCAGCTCCACAGTGTGTGTGTGTGTGTGTGTGTGTGTGTGTGTGTGTGTGTGTGTGTGTTTGTGGGTGTTTCCTAATACGCTTTCTCACACATACACACACAGGGGAACACTGTTTGTTTTGCAGCACTCAGGACCTCCTGGCCTAACTTCAAGACATTTGGTGCAGAGTGAGGTGCTGATGCAAATCTGACTGATCGGGAAATGGAAAGATGCCAGAGAGAGAGAGAGAGAAAGAGAGAGAGAGAGAGAGAGAGAGAGAGAGAGAGAGAGAGAGACAAGAAGTCAGACAGGGAGAGAGAATGAGGTAGGGAAGAAATGGACGAACAATGCAACTTCTAATAATATAATACAGATACATTCAGATACTGTACACTGATGCTGTAACTTATCAAAATATGAAATACCCCTTGCCTAGCTGAAGTTGTGAGGAAAGGGTTAAACCCAAAGCTGCTGTTCTTATGTCATCACTGTGGACTGCAGAGCCCAGGGGTCCCCCAGAGGTTTGAGAAGGGAAGTATTAAAGCAGGACTAGTTTTATAGTCCTGTTTTAATACTTATTAGACAGGATGATGGCGAGAATGCAAAGTAACAGTAGCACAAGAAACCTCACTCAGCTGCATTTATCGAAAGGTCACTAAAAGTAGCAAATGGCTGTACATGTGGTGCTTGATAGTCTTGTTGTCTTGGAGAAGGACGGTGATCACAAAACTCCACTTTAGTTGGTTTAAGCTATGAATGTGTAAATTAGGCTTAGGCTATTTGAAAATGGATTACTTTGGAAGATTTGAGAACAGTGATCAACAGAGGAGGAAGAGAAAGTTCAGTCTGTTTGTGACCTGCAGCTGAGGTCATCCAAGTTCAGAACACACACACACACACACACACACACACACACACACACACACACACACACACACACACACACACACACTGTCTCTCACCTTTCCCGCAGGATCCTCTCTGGATGAAGATCACCGGCGGCTGCTGCAGCTTCATGGCCCGGTTGCTGGTGCGCTTCAGCTCGCAGATGTTCCGGTAGGAGACCCCGTCACTGCCGCACACCGGCTCGGGGCTGGAGCACGCACACACCCCGGCCTTGCCCCTCCGCCTGACGGTAACCGACACCTCCACGCCGTCGGTCACCACGCACTCCATCCCCTCGGCGCACTCGCGGTCTGCGGTGCCGCCGCACTGCTCGCCCTCCCCGGACGCGCACACCGGGCAGCAGTCGCAGCGATCCAGTACGTCTCCGGCCAAGCAGTCCTCGGGGATCGGCGGGCACTGGGACTTGTCGCACTTCTCCGAGCAGCCGATGGCGAAGCGTTTGGCTATCCGCGACCCGGCGCTCAGGAACGGGCAGACGAGCAGGGCCGTTACGCAAAGGACGAACTGGAGATGCATGGTGGGACGGTCCTGGAGAAACTCAAAAAGAAACAGGGAGCTGGACTTTAAATGTATATGCAATCATGCAGGCTATAGGTTAGACGGTTTAAAGCGTGCTCTTACAGAGTTGAAGCGCACGAGGAGAAAACTGATGCAGTGTGGGACTTCTGGCTTTGTTGGCCCGGTTTATAAAAGCTGCAGGATAAACACAGGAAGCGATTGGTGGGCGCGTCTGACGTCTGTCAGGGGGAGGAGGGGATGATGGGGTGGTGGAGGTGGGTGTATCACATTAAAGTTGTGCATGGTGGAAAGCAGAGCTGCAAAGATTAATTGATGAGTTGTCAACTAACCCCAACTATTTTATTTGAATCATTTAAAAGAAAACGTCTCCTATGTTACTATCTTCTAGTTTCTTCTCTTATAAACCAAACAACTAATCGATTCATTGACAAAGTTATCAGATGAATTGACAGTGGTAACTAGGAAATGCATTTCCTGCAGAAAATGCGTGTGAATGCTGAAAGCTAATAGCTAAAGCTAAACTAGATTGCTGGCTTTTATTCGTAAGAAGAAGGTAAAATAGAATGAAAAGTTGGAAAAGAGGGAATGGTTTAAATAAGTAAACATTTCAATAAAATGTTAAAGTGCTCTAATGCTTTTTCCCCTTTCCTTTACTGTGTTATATTGGGCATGTTATAGGTTTACAAAGTTAATATTTCCATTAAGAATTCACGCTCAACAAGGTTGTTGAAAGTACTTTTTACACTGTAACAAATTGAACGTAATATTTACAGTAACAATTGTCCAACAAGTTACTGTGAATTCTTTTTACAGTAAAGGAACCGTACTTCCATTTACAGCATTATGTATTCATTGTAAAATACAAAACAGTTAAACACAACATAAGAAACAAAACTAAAACTACAGTAGTATACTGTACTATTTAAAGTACTATAGTGGCTATATTGTGTTTTTTTTTACGGTAATACTTAGACTACTGTGATTTCAACCGTAATACTTAGATTACAGTGATGTTGTCATGGTGACATGGTTGTAATGTAACTTTACAGCATTCTACTGTAAAAATCATATACAGTAGTGTTACTGTGAAATCTAAAGGAAATAACTGGAGATTTCACAGCCGTCATTTACAGTGTACTTAAAGGGGAACGCTGCAGTTTTTCAGCTTAATTTACCTTAACTGAACAGCTTCCGAGTCATGGAATAGTTACATGACTTTTTTCGAGTTGAATGGTGGTCGTCTCGCTCCCCCCGAGCGCCTGTGAGCGGAATAACCCATATTATCTCAATAATTAACACATATGGTTGCGCGCTTTACTATGAGAAGTATAGAGTTTAATTTGAGTTTCTGCTCCTCCTCTTGCAGGCTGTGAATTATTCCACAGATGCTTTCTACTGTAATCTATTACTCTGCACTGCAGCATGTTCTCCTGACCTCCAGTCAGAGGGCTGGTGTGCAACGATTGATTTTTCCAATACGAGAGACAAATCAATAGACTGAAAAGTTCAGCGAGGTTTCGGGAGTTGTCTGTTTTGAACGTTCAGAGTGGGAAATGGGTTCCAGCCCATTATTTCTTTTTTTAAAGAGAATCTGTGTTGTCTGTTCTCCATCTATGTTATCTCAGTGGATGCAAATTGAATTTCTACTATCTCTGAATAATGTATAAAAAAAATAAAAGTGGGGTTACAAGTTTAGTTGCATACTTCTTGCAGAGGATCCCGTTTGGTGTTTCCTTTTTGTATAAGCTTATAAGTTTTACTTTGTGCTTGGACTTTAAACACGTTCAATAAATTGACTGAAATGATAATAAAGCTTACACGTTAAAGTCACCACGTTGACCGAGCATGCTTTCTAACACCTAATTAAGATGATTAGAAAATAACAAAAGTATTTTTGCGTCAATATTCACTTACATTTCAATTGCACTGCTCATCTGTGGTAATGCTGAGCGGTGTTTATGTCTTCATCTCCGTACACAGCTCTCTAAATGACTGTTCGGTCTCCTGTGTGCGACTCAAAAACACAAACACACAAACGAATGACTTCACATCCTGAATTCAATTGTACAAAATCATTCATCCAAAAGGTTTGTCCATGAGTCTCAGCAATCTTTATATAGAAAAGCTCTGTTGTGTCATCAGCAGCATGATGCAAAAGCTCAATCCATAACACTCACTGACAATAGTTTCTACGATATCACATGTGACGTCATAGGATCATTGCGTCAGGGAAACTCAATCTTATGGATCCGTGTTGCTCTGTAGGGCTGCCAACCACTCAAGTCGGCCACTTATGATCTGTACCAGCCGACCCTGACATAACAGGCTAAGACTGGCCCACAAACTTCACATGAGGAGGAAAACTGGAGCGGTGGATGGGTTGAATAAACAATGGATTTTTTTTTTTTTCTAATAAACTAACACAACAATTAGAACACACCAACAACTTTAAGTCACGTTCTGCAAGTTAAGTAACGTAAGAAATGTACAGATTAAAACGATATTCAGACCATTGAACATGGCAGCACACATCTTTTTGCTATGTAAAGATATAGTAGAGTAATAACGCACACTCCCAGAACACTGTTTCTCCTGAACATCAAGTAAAGACCCTTTAAGTAGTTTTCTTGGTTTTGTTGCCCAACCTTAACAAAACTGCGACCGCTTTACAACGTTAACAACTTGGTTTGAAAGTGACTTTTAAGTTTAGATCTGGATTTGAG
Organism: Etheostoma spectabile; assembly: GCF_008692095.1. NCBI lineage: Eukaryota > Metazoa > Chordata > Actinopteri > Perciformes > Percidae > Etheostoma > Etheostoma spectabile. The sequence goes on from NC_045753.1 coordinate 11,031,596, forward strand.
GACAGAACAATGCTCCCGTGGGTTGTATTTTCTACCACTCTAATAGTGAAACTCCCCTATGGTTCCTATTAGAGGATAGGAAAAACGACCTTTGTGGTTGCATGGTTTTGAGGACATGTTGAGTTTTCCCCTCTGGGAAATATAGTATGCACTTGCTTGTGTGATTTCGCATATTTTGTAAAAACAAATAAACAATAAAATACTCAAGTAGAAGCACAGACACTCATCACACAGCAAAACCCAAATGATACTTACTTGAACTTGAATGTTTGTCACAAATTCAGAATGATTGCAGGTCGGATTCAAACCCGCACCGCTGCAGGACTCAGGCAACATGGGGCGAACTCTCTTACTGGGTGAGCTAGACCCCCCCCCCCAATAATTAGAGGTAATTATTGGATACAATGTTTAAACTTCCCAGCACTATCACTACATGTTTCACAATGGCAGCTCATTAACTCCAGTTAAAAGTGGATTTGCATGACCAAACCCTGGAATGTTCTTCCATTTTTAGCCCAAAGCAACAAATTTGGATTATACTGACTTTAATAGCTTGTGTTTGCGCAAGTAGGAATCACATGACCTGCAGTTCCAACTGCAGCTACTGAACCGAAATCACTACACACCCCAGATCTGCTCATGGGGGCTTGGTACTGGTGATGCTTTGTTCAGTCCAGCACTTCAGTATCCCAGGGTAAAACGAACCTTGCAGCCTGTAGAAGACGCTGGAAGGACTTTAATGTCTTTACTCCATGCATTTATTTTCTCACAAGTCAGATTTTGTCCACTTCTTGCAAAAGGATGTACACCACAACAGGCCTTTCCACTCAGCTCTCTGTTTGGAATCTAGCTGCTAAATATTTAGAGGTAATTAACTAACAATCTGCCTCCATGCTGTGTGCCGGGACGGTCCGGCCTCTGCTGGGCTTGTTTCCTTCCCGTCTGGCTCGACTCACCGCAGAGCTGCTGCTGTTGTGTTTGTGTCAGAAGGCTCCAGCGGCTGCAGAGTTATTGCAGGAGGAAGCCAAGGAAACCCAGCCAGAGTCAGTGTGTGTGTGTCTGTGTGTTTGTGCCAGTCAGGAATAAATGTGACGACATATAAATCTGAGCAATAAAGGATAAGCAACAGAAGGTGAAAGTGCAAGCCATTAATTATACCTTGTATTGTATTTAACGTATGTATTTAAACCTGCTCAACAGTTTGGGCTCTCAGTCTTAATGTGTGTGTGTGTGTGTCTGTGTGTGTGTCTGTGTGTGTGTTTTGCATTTGTTTGACCCCATAGCTTGTTGTACATATGCGAGTGTTTACTGAACATGCAGGTGGGAATTTTAATGTCCAGATTTTGAAATAAGTATCAGTGACTGTGTATTTATGTTTCTGAAATATCAGATTTTTTTGGGTAGATTCATAACATCAACCTCATTTCTCGTCCGCTACGTACTACTCTAAAAGGTTTTCTGCACAAATGTCGCTTAAAACTGGAGAAAACGTCCATTCATGACAAGCTTCTGGCAGACGAGGACATCACTGACCAACACAAAGCAGATAAGACGCCATCAACAGGGGACCCAATCTAACGGAGTGCTACCTCGAATAAAAAGACAGATTTTTATGTGTTGAACACATTGGAAACATTCAAGATAATGTAAGTACATAACTCAACACATTTCTTGACATGGGGGTAGTTGCACTAAGGGTACAATTGGTTCATTTACATTTTAGCATAGATTTAGCATATTATTTAAGCAGTTGCACATTTTGTTTCCCCATCCTGTACATATTTAAATATTTGTTCTTTTATATTTATTATATTTTCTATTATATTTATATTCTGTGTTGTGTGACTAATGTACGTGTGCTGCTGTAACACTGTAATTTCCCATTTTTGGGGATCAAGAAATATCTATCTATCTAGTTGTTTTTAGACATTATAATGCAAACAAAGTTACATATTACATCTTTGGCGAATCTCCTGACTGCTGTCTTATTTGAAATGAATCAAAGTGAAACAAATGCAACACCGAATTACTAACATGTTACTTTAAAGTGTTCCTGTTTGTTCCTGCTTTCTGTGACTGAAAGAAATGATTTCCCTTAACCTTTATGAGGAAAAGAAGTTTCACTTGAGTTTAGTTCCACATTTTGGATTTCCAGAAACAAGAACACCGGGATCCAAAGCACAGCCTGTCCAGACACCTCGGTCCGGTTCGGACCCGCCCGGCCTCTGGGGGCCACTAGTGCGATTTTTAGATCCTGAATTTGTTTTTTTCTGAACGTCCTGTCGCAACATTTGATCACTCTGAACCTTCAGGGCCGTTCAGCTGCTCCCGCTGCGTCTCATCAGTCCGAGAGAAGACGGCATGTAGAGGGGATGTTCATCCATCTCTGTCTCTCTGTTTTGGTGTGTTGATGTTGCCACCCTCTTCGCCATGGAGACGTGCTCCAGAGGATCTCAGAGAGCGTGAGCGCATCAATGATCTCAAGACTCGAATGAGCGGGAGGAAGTCAGTTTGTTCTCTATAGTTCCTCACGGGCCTTGAAAGATTTCCAAAGTTCTTTAAATGGGTTCCAGGGAGGATTCAAATGGACATTGAAGAGTTTCCAGTGGTCTTTGGAGGGATTAGAAAACCCAACTCAACGTTACTTTGTGCTAACACAAGATCCCCTTGGATCCACCTTGTTTTGGTTTGCGGAGACGTGCGAAATCAGCAAAATTTCTGTTTTTTTCAGCCATAACTGTAACCTTTAAAGATATATAGTTAAACACGGATGTCGGCCCTATCTGTCGTCTCTGCTGTGAGTACTTTATGTACTGTGTTGCTTTGCTTCTTTGATAATTACCATCAGGAAGAGCAACTTGTCACCGCCAGTCGGACTTACTGCTGGTTTGGGTGTTGTCATTTTCTTTAACCCTCAGGTTTTCCTGGGGTCATATTGACCCGTTTTCCTATATCAATGTTCTTTTTAATTCCCCAAAATAACATGATTGATTCCAACGCTCTTTGCCAAGTACAAATCTCTACTTTCATTAATTTTGGGTCTTATTCAATTTTATAGCATTTGAAAAACAAGTTGAAGTGTTGTTGAAATAGTGTTGAGTAAAAGTTGACATATTCCAGTCTGTGATTATCCATCAACATCCATTCCTTTAATTTTAGTCTCAATAATTCCTAATTTCTGCTTTTATAACTCAAACATTAGGCATAATTTCCTATAAATGAGGTTTACTAACCATAAATTCCAAAAGTAAATGTAAAACTAAAGTTAATAAGTTAGTATTACTTAGTGTTAAAAAAAGTCCAAAAAAAAGTGACAAACATTGAAAAAAAAGCATCAAAAGGGTTGAAAAAAGGGACAAAAACAAAAAGTTAAAAACATTGAAAAAAAGCAACAACAAAAGATTTTCAATTTGACGGGAAGACAACACGAGGTTAGTCTGTGGCCCAACAGGTAAATCTCTCTGGCCATTTAATTAAATCATGAGTTTTTTTATATAATAAAGCAGTCTGCATTTCATAATATGTATGTTCTCATTTCCTTTAGCCTTGTTTATAATTCTTTGGATTTCCTTGTATTTTTAAGATGAAATTCATATGAAACTGTGAAACAATGTTCCACTTCCGGCATTTGTGCTGCTTGGAAGTGATGACTGAGCCCATGAACAATCTCAACATCCATTTAAAACCTGTTCTGGGGTCCATTCTTCATCACAAAATCTTCCTCAAGAAAAAGGTCTTTGCCCAGTGGGCATGGATTTGTAAATGTTCTGTGATGGGAAAATTACATTTAAGCTTGATTTCATATATCCTATAATACAAATGTATAATTATTCATAATGCTTTTCAAGTTGTATGACTTTTAAAGTCCTTCCCTGTGTGTCCTCCCTGAAGGAGAACACACAGTTAGTCTTTGCAGTTTTTCCTTATAGAAGGATACATGAAATCATGCTTAAATGTAGTTTTTCCATCAAAGTTCAAAAATCTAATTTCTCCCAAGCACTTTAAAGACTTCTCGTCCCTGCTGCTATTGACTTTGAAAACATGCAGTTAACATGTTTGTTATGAGTCATGCATTTAAAATGAGTTATAATTGACATTAAACAGATACAAAATGTAATAAATGAACAAAAGCGTATGACATCAGTAACGCACGACAGCTCATCATTCCTGTTTATGATGTGACGTCCGCTAGAGGCCATTCAAACACTGAGCTTTGCTTTTCCTGGAAGCCCATTCTGTGTGTGTGTGTGTGTGTGTGTGTGTGTGT
>NC_045753.1:11035872-11038616 GCF_008692095.1 Etheostoma spectabile
GTGTGTGCGTGCGTGCGTGCGTGTGTGCGTGCGTGCGTGCGAGTGCTTGTGTGAAATATCAATCTAAATTCACTCAAGTTGAGTCAGTCAGCAATAACGTTTTGATTTATGTGTGTGCGTGTCCGAGTTGGAGAGAGAGAGAGCGTGAAAAACACACGCGAGAACATGAAAGTCCGAGCTGGCACGTGTTAACATGCAGCTGTCAGGTCATACACAACAGCTTGTGTGTAAGTCAGAGTGTGTGTTGGTCTCAGATGACTCAGGCCCCCTCCCATCCGCCCCAACAGTCCAGCAGAGTCCTTATGTCAGAGCAGTTATCATGTAGTGTGGCTGTGAGGTCAGATGTTGGCTGATGATTTTGGTCTTAAAAAAATCAAGACAAACAATGACAAAGAGGACATTTCCAGATCAATAAACCAGAGCATGTTTTTGTCCCATCTCGGAAAGCTGTGTGGACTAGCCAGACCTGCCTCTGCAGCGCTGTGGAAGAAGAACTGACTTCCTGGGACCCTTTGTCAATCTGAGATGCCGGGACATCAATCAATGTTGTCCTGGCGTAATATGTTATACTAAGCTCATGTTGCTGCACTTTAAAGAAAATAAAGCAGCTTTCACTTTGATTTAAAAGCTTTTGGATAGAATTTACAGCAGCGGGGCTCCAGTGCAGGACTCCTGGTTTTGCTTTTGTCCTTACAGGCAGCCTGGGTTGGTTTCTGTCTCCATGAAAGAACACTCTGTCGCTTTCTCTGAATTATTTTCATTCTCTCTATTGTCAAAATATGAACTCCTACCAGGATATGTGCTGAGCGATGGTGGCTTCATTAGCTGGATGAGAGGCAGCTGAGTCCAGTGTTGATCAAGCCTCAGTTTACTGCTGAACCTAAATCCCAGGGTGGACTCGGCCGGCTGGGTAACAGCCTGTTGGTGTTTCAGCAGGAGTGTGTTAGATTATGAATGTTCAATATGCCTGAGATCAATGTGGATTGACTGGGAGACACCGGGGTTGGAAGTACGGGACCCAATGTGTCTTTCTGATCTGTGTTATAATTCAGGGCCTGCCTTCTTTGAAGCTGGATTTTGAAGACTATAGACGTCACAACAAATCAACAAAGGCCCTGGTTGACGTTTGAGTTTTTGTTGTCCAAGGAACCAAAGAAAGAAAATAGCTAGTCTCTGTTTTGTACCTGAAAAACTGAAGATCGTGGTAATTGAAAAGTAGGGAAGAGGAATAGGGCTAATGTGTGTGTCTGATTTTTTCCACAGAACTCAAGTAAATTTTTCACATGTGGCCCTAATCCTCTTCCATAGAAAAGAACTATCTCCAGAGGAGGAAGTATTTTTTGGGGACCAAAAACTACAGCACTAGAACTTAATTTAGTCTCTAGATCTTCCAGTCAAAATTGGTTCCTGTACAGGTTCCTGTTGCTGGTTTTTTAGAGGATAAGGATCCAACAAGTAACTGAGCCTGGCCAACAAATAGTCTAAACGATTTGGATTCACTGTTCCACAGAGGAACATGTGGTCTCATTGAGTTGTCTCCAGTGAATAAGATGGAACAATGGCAAACACCTTCCTTCTAACCTGATAAAGGTAAAATGTTCATTGTAATAATAGAAACCAAGATCATGTAGAATCTGTGCACAAAATGAACCCAGAAATGTGGATGAAAGAGCTATTTCATGCACCAAAGGGACTGTTGAGTGTTTCTATCCACTGAGCACTGTGCATCAACTCAGATAAATATGTCTTCATCCCACTCAGTGGTGTTCATCTTACATAACTCCAGTTCCCGAGATGAGGGGCGGGACTACAGCATGTTTCCCTGCAGCCAAAAATCATAACTTAATGACCAACAGCCGTCTGAGAAGAGTTATTTGGAGAGCCTCCACCCGAGGAGAGACAACATGAAACATGGACGCTTCCTGCAGCCATAAATCAGGACAGGATGACTGAAATGAGTGAGCACATTGACACGTGGAAACAGTGACACCTAGTGAACATGCACAGTATCAAGCAATCGACATAGGAGGCATTGATAAACTCAAACTTTCTGACTGAAGGTTTTAAGTTACATGTCCACTAGAACTTCTGTCTTATCAGCAGGTACTCTTTGTGTGTGTGTGTGTGTGTGTGAGTCCTCACCAGAGCCCTGTTTTACAAAGCCTCCATGCTCCACCTTGTTATGCCCCTCCTCCATTTAGTGTACTTTGTTCCCAGGCGCGCGCGTTTCAGAAAACCTTTTGAATACGAACAATAAAAGGCTATGCAGATGCTGAATCTGTTTTCATTTTAGATCAGGGTCATTTTTCTAAACGATTTTCAGGATTTTGGGAGAGGCCACCATTTTGCTTTTAGATCCACCTGTTGGCTAAGAAGACACCTGAATGCAGTTAGAAAATAACTGTCAAATGTCTTTTAATAAACAGAGCACATGGTCTAAGAATCAAGTACACACTAGAAAGGGTCCAAACAGCTCGTCATTTTTCATCAACTCTTTAGAAAGAACAATGCAGGCACTTTACCCAGCTCATGTGTAACAGGGAACAACAGCAGTGGTGAGAAAAAAACATTTACACATCGACAAATCGACAATATGGGTTTTCATTTCATGTCTTAACACAAATACACCAACATCTGATGGAGTTGCAATGGAACAAGTCTATATCCACGACGTTTAATTTCCGGGATTGTTCAGGTGCCATGCAAAATTCCGCCGGGTGTCCCTGTCCTCTGTCTCTGTGTTG
>NC_045753.1:11038626-11039810 GCF_008692095.1 Etheostoma spectabile
CTGCGGCTGATTTCTGAGGACTATGTGATGTTAGTTAAGTACGTAAGTTACATTTGTTTGACCCATCCATCTACCCTAGTTTATATCCATGACCTTCTACTTCCGGTATTGCTCCGTTGCCACCGGAAATCTTGCCGGATGCCCCTTTTTGGGGCCGGATATCTGTGGGATTGCTTTCTTTGTGTTGGCGTTGTAACCTCCGGTAGATTTCTGAGGACTATGGTTACCTGGTCCTCAGATCTCTGCAGGGTAAATCCAGACAGCTAGCTAGACTATCTCTCCAATCTGAGGACTATGGTTACCTGGTCCTCAGATCTCTGCAGGGTAAATCCAGACAGCTAGCTAGACTATCTGTCCAATCTGAGGACTATGGTTACCTGGTCCTCAGGTCTCTGCAGGGTAAATCCAGACAGCTAGCTAGACTATCTGTCCAATCTGAGTTTTCGGTTTTGCGACTTAAGCCCAGTTCAGCCCAAAGGTTTGCAATTGAGTTTTAGAACGTCACAGAGTAAAGTTGTAGCGGTCGTAAGAGACGTCTCCTGTTCTACAGCCTATAGAGATGTCAGCTGGAGTCTCCAGAGGTTGGTTTTAGGACGTAGGAGACGTCTCCCGTTTCAACAGCCAATAGAGAAGTCAGCTGGAGGAGTCTCCAGAGGCTGGTTTTAGGAGAAGTCATCTTGTAAAATCATCTACCGGTAAATGATCCATAATCCATTTTATTTCTGTTACAAACTTATAACATAGGCTCAGTGTGCCCGGGAGCACGTACAGTGGAGCGAGCGGGGGTGCACCTAGGACAAAGACATGAATGAGAGAAATAAAACGTGATTTCGCCAATACATCACTAGAAATGTAACTGCAACAACCATCTCACTGTCACGAACGTCATCCCCCATTCATATTTAGACAAAACAAATGATATTTGCAGCCACCAAAAGCCTGGAAGTAGAAACTTAGGACAGGAGTGCAGAGAGGCGTGGCTATGGAGATGATACACCGTCTTGTTTCGTCGAATTGGTGTGAACTGGCAGGTTTTAGAGCGCTGTAGACCGGCTCGTTGCAAGAAGTTGTGATTTCAAAGGGTTCCCCAAAAAAATAGTTCCTTCCTGAAGATATTTTTCCCCGGCACCGGAGCTCCGTCCGCTGATTAGCACCGCCCAAGACGATTGTGATTGGTTTAGAGA
>NC_045753.1:11039820-11040206 GCF_008692095.1 Etheostoma spectabile
AAACCAGAGCACGTTTTTCTCCCATCCCAGACCTTCCTGTGCAGCGCTGTGGAGGAGGCTCTGGCCATCTGAGTCTACAAAGGAACGGTGAGTGACAGCTGGTGAGCAGAATAACAGTCAGCTCCTCAACACTCCCGTCCACAGCAGCGAGTCCTTTTTATTAACGCCGATTTAACTCGTCCCGTCTTGTAGTTTGACGACAAATATTTAAAATGTTTACTGTACACATTCAGCCCGGATGGTTTGCACAGGGAAGAGCGCAAGGGCGTAACTTGGGTTTAACCTTCTCTAACTATCTAGGGAGGTCCCGGGACTTTTTAAAGTGTCCAAAAAAAACTTGAAAAAGGCGACAAAAAACTATGGAAAAAGCCCAGTTTTGATTATTG
>NC_045753.1:11040216-11041143 GCF_008692095.1 Etheostoma spectabile
GGCTGTAAATCTCATGGGCCCATCCGCCCATCCACCCCCCATCCTAACACCCCCGTAAATCACACCTATGTTTTGGTAAATTTCAGGCTTTTGCTTCAAATGAAAGATTTATAATCTATAGGGTTTCGAAAAGTGTTTGAATTTCATCTTTCTAATTCTAAGAGAAAAGATGAAGACGAAGAGAAACGAAGTGAACGTTGACATTTTAGAATGACATTTTCCAACCCCCACCCTTGCATCTGTAGACGATGCGTGGACTACAGAAGAAAAGTAGCTACATCTGCATCTGTCGAAACTTTAGAGAGGACGATGGTCAATAAAACATAAAAACAACGTGGAGACATCTCTAGAAAAAGCAACCTCAGTGAATCGGGACTCCATCCGATAACGTTTTCAACTGGAGATGAGAGAGTAGAGACGGTAAAAGTTCTCCAGAGGAGAGTTAGGATTATAGAGGTGATAACGTCAAGTGGGATTGTCTTTAAAAATAAAACCGAGGACTCGGATTAGTCAGTCTCTCGGCAGCGTCCACTCAGACCAACGGACACTCCCAGTTGTCCGAAGCCTGTCGCATCTGAACCGTTTCCTACGTGAATCATGAAACCAGCCCATCGTTGTGCAAATGAGCCGTGGTCATGGCGATAACTTAATTGTACAATATACAACGTGTTTTTTTTCTTTGCCTGCAGCTGTACTTTGTTAATAATATCCGGGAAAACAAAAGTGAAGGAAAGGGGGGGGGGACAGCAGAGAAAAGAAGGTCCTCTTTCACATACACTCGTTCACACACACATGTCACACACGTACAAACAAAAATGGCCCCCAGGAAGTTTTTGTAGACATATCATTTTAGTCAGGTAGTTTCTGAAGCACACAGCAGTCTCATCACATGGAGCCTGTGTAGAAGTGTGTGTGTGTGTGTGTGTG
>NC_045753.1:11041153-11041853 GCF_008692095.1 Etheostoma spectabile
TGTGTGTGTGTGTGTGTGTGTGTGTCGTTATCGTCAAATCAGAGTCATCTTCAGGTCGGTGTTCTCCGTGGTGCGACTATTCAGCTCCTCCCCGCCACGGCTGCCGACGAACCCCGGCCGGGCCGCTTCGCCGTGCCGTTTCCACGGGGATTCGTCCAGCTCCTCCTCCGTCATTTGGAGGAGTGCAGCGTCTCCTGCAGCGAGAGGCGGGAGCGCGCCGAAGGGAGGGGCACCATCGCGGTCTGGACGCCGCTCAGCCTCCACGGGAGCAGGCCCACGAAGTTGTCCTGGTGGTGCGTGTCCAGCGTGAAGCTGAGGGTGCGCGGAGGCGCCGACGGAGGAGGATTGTGGGTGGTGGGGTTCCTGGCCTGAGGGGTAGTAGAAGGTGGAGGAGGAGGACGTCGGAGAGGAAGAGGAGTGATCGCTGCGTTCCTGGAGAGAGACGGAAGAGGGAGGGGAAGTTAGCGTCACAAGAGAAAGATGGATGTAAATGACGGATGGATGGATGGATGGATGGATGGATGGATGGACGGATGGACGTAGCACAGCGATGACACAATGGACGGATGATGGATGATAAGTGCAGCAAGAGAAAATTAAAAGGTAAAGGGGGAAACGTACGTCTTCCTGTAGACAAAGGATAACTAAACTATTTTTTCGAGTAAGAGACGTCTCCTGTTCTACAGCCAATAGAGAAGTC
>NC_045753.1:11041863-11047536 GCF_008692095.1 Etheostoma spectabile
GTCTCCAGAGGCTGGTTTTAGGACGTAGGAGACGTCTCCAGTTTCTACAGCCAATAGAGAAGTCAGCTGGTGGAGTCTCCAGAGACTGGTTTCAGGACGTAGGAGACGTCTCCTGTTTCTACAGCCAATAGAGACGTCAGCTGGTGGAGTCTCCAGAGGCTGGTTTTAGGACTTAGGAGACGTCTCCTGTTTCTACAGCCAATAGAGACGTCAGCTGGTGGAGTCATCTACCAGTAAATGATCTATAATCCATTTTATTTCTATTACAAGCTGTCAACGGAGGCTCAACGTGCATCCGGGAGCTTGCACAGTGGAGCGAGCTAACCAATAGAGACGTCAGCTGGTGGAGTCTCCAGAGGCTGGTTTTGGGACGTAAGAGATAACTTTTCCTATCCCTAATACATTAGCATTTGACCCATATTTAACAGCAATCATTAAGCTTTTGTCAGTGAAAACCTGTATGTTGCTGGTGATCATGGAAACATTTACCTAATTCACTCCTGATATAAAAAGAAAAAACAACAACATGCATATCAGGTTATAGAGGTTAAAACTAAGTTCAGCAAACCTTTTGAATTAGTAGGGAAAGTAGATATAGCAGCCAGAGCCAGATCACAGCAACAACATGACACAAACGTGTACGTCCAATAGGAATCAACCATTATTTTCAGTTTCGATAACATTTTGACATGCCAGCCTAATTGCTGAGAGTCTCACAATATGCGTTCAAAAGAAATGCGGTTTATCGCAACTGTATCACAAGGGCTCATGCAGTTACAAGCAAGACGTACAAACGAGTGATGCTGCAGTTGCCAGGGAGCAGGACGGGAATCGAACAGCAGTTGCTAAGGAAGCGGAGAGGCAGTGGGGCTTGGTGATTGGACGATGAGCAGCGGTGGGAGGGGCAGGAAGTAGGCAGCAGTGCTCATTTGGGGAAGGTTAGTACGTCACTGTCACACTTCACTCTCTGAAACACACACACACACACACACACACACACACACACACACACACACACACACACACACACACACACACACACACACACACACACACACACACACACACACACACACACACACACACACACACACACACACACACACACACACACACACACACACACACACACACACACACACACAATACAGAAAGACAGAGGGTTAGCAGGAGAAAAAAAAAGAAAAAGCTTGTGACGCAGTTGGTTTGGCGAAGTTCTGCTGGGAGTCAGGAACGCTGTAAATGTTATTAATACGTGAATAATGACACAACATGAAAGAAAACAGCTGACACAGCGTAAAGAGAGAAATAAAAAAGGTCTTGAGACGATTGTTCACGTTATGAGAATGAAATGGTAAAGAATGGTTGACCTGACACATAGTGGATGGATGAATGGATGGCCCTCTTTCTGCCAACATAACATGTGTAAAAAACATCAAAAAAGATGAGAAGCTGGGATGTTATTGGACCAGTGTGTTAATCTAAATCAGATTAATAAGTAGACGATGAGACCAGGGTGGGACGAGTTATGATGGAGGATGAGGATGAAATTATCTCACACTGCTACGTTTTCAATTTTCAAAAAAACGATCTCCGTCCACACCGTTTTAGCTCCAGCAGAAGAACTAATCCCCCTCCATATTAAACACTTGTAAAATGCGTATTACATGACCATTGACATACACTGGGCATGTGCGTCGAGGTGTAAACAGGAAGCAGATCGTCTGACGATTTATCATCTTGGAGCGACGAGGAGGTTGAACTCTTACTGAAAGGGTATGCAAGCTACCTAACGGATAATGCTGACTGATCAGCGTCCTCCTTTCCAAATGTCTCACTCTGTGTTTGTCCAGACTACAAAGCAACAAGGGGGTCAGCTTCTCTTCTCTAAGCGCATGGCGCCCTTTTAATGCTACTAAGCCATCACCTGCAGATAGCATCCCATTGACTCCCATTCGTTTTGGCGCCACTTTGACAGTGAATAACTTTACATCGGATGCGTTTAAAGACTCCATTTGTCCGTTGTTTATTTTTATTTTATGCCCGTTGCTGGTAGTTGCCATGGTAACAGTTGCAGCTTTAGACTCAGAACGAGATATTATGACCCAATCAGGATGAGAAACGTTTGTGTCGGTGTTGCCAAATGTCTCCGTTTGCGGCCGGTGAGACTGCAACACAACCCCGTAGATTACAAACCAAAACGGGTCTGACGTGTTTCCAAATGTCACGGGTTTAGGGGCGCGGAAACGCCAGAGCAGGGGGAATGAGAGGGGGAAACGCCAGAGCAGGGGAATGAGAGGGGGAAACGCCAAGGCAGGGGGAATAGCGAGGGGGAAACGCCAGAGCAGGGGAATGAGAGGGGGAAACGCCAGATAAGGGGGAATGAGAGAAGGAAACGCCAGAACAGGGGAAATGATAGTGGGAGACATAGCAGAAGACATTCCTTTTCAAAGTAAAACGTAGCGGTGTAAATGTAGCCTCAGCTGGACACAGAAGAAGAGAACGCCTGTCGTGTGCAGGGTTAATGCTCGGTAGGGGGATGATGGTGGCTGGGGTTAATAACATGGGGGGGGGGGGGTTTATGAGGAGAGGGCATGGGGTCACATACGTGCTGCATTCACCACTGCAGAACGGAGTATACCTCTGTATACACGGGCTGGACAGCCGTCTGGCCTGACGGACCTGAAAACAACAGTTTACAGCTCAGTGACAGTCATGAGAGAGGAGGCATGGGCCGGTCTGACGGTACCAGGACCTTCAGGAAAACATATCACGGCTTCACGGTGTGTACATTACCGCTTTAAAATGGATTATTTTTCAAATGTCTGGCTAAAAACAACAACTTTTCCCCATTGAATACAATGTATTTTATTTTGAAACACACTGCACCGGCAGGGAGAGGGATTACTAAACTATAATTGGAGAGGTTTTGAAACCGTGACTTCTCCAAACCACGGTATACCTTGAAACCGGTAACTGGCCCATGCCTAGTAAAGAGCTCCTTTTCCAAAAAAAACTACACATCCATCCATCCACAGAGGCCTGACCGCCCCCAAGGACAATCCCAACAGGAAGTGGGGTTGTACAGTGTGTTTTTCAGCAGATGGTGACAGCACAAAGTTTGCTTTTAAAGTGAAAATAATACTTTAAAATGTCCTGACTCTACTCATGAAACTACTTTAAAAGAAGAACAAGGAAGCTTTCATTTACAGTCAATGAGTCCACGAGAGAGAAGAGAATGACTGCTGTTGAAGGACAATTCCATTAAGAAGCATTTTTATCCAAACCATATACTTAATATTTAAATGTTTTAACAAGTTCTTAAGGTATCTGCTCGCTAGTGATGGAAAATGTTGGAGGTACTTGTACTTTACTTGAGTCTTCTACTTCTACTCCTCTACATTTCAGAGAGAAATATCGTACGTTTTACTCCACTACATTCATCCGACAGCTTTAGTTACTAGTTATTCACAAATTCAGATTTTTTTAGCGCACAAAACACACACACACACACACACACACACACACACACACACACACACACACACACAACACACACCCCACACACACAGTGTATATATAAATAAATATAATATAATATTATCTGCATCGAGTATTTTTAAATTTTTTAATAGTATTTACCTAATAGAGCAGCTTTTACTTTTAAACATTGTATTTTTGCACTATGGTATTATATTTTATTGAAGTGTGTGTGTGTTGTGGTGGTGGGTGTGTGTTGTGTGTGTGTGTGTGTGTGTGTGTGTGTGTGTGTGTGTGTGTGTGTGTGTGTGAATTAACACGTAGCATAAGGTGTGTTGAGATCATTTGTGCAACAACTAAAAATAAAGAAAGCACTTTTCAAATCATCATCATCATCATCATCATCATCATCATCATCATCATCATCCTCATCCTCATCATCCTCATCCTCATTATCATGTTGTGAAACTCCTGAAAAAGGAACAGGAATGACAAACCATGGGCCGTGAGGTACAGACAGACACAGACAACGCTTACAATCAGCTGATGACTACTTTAGAGTTATTATATTTCTAGACATGGGGTAAAAATCATGTGAGATTGAAGTTGAGCGTCTACATCATCTAAAGATTGTTTTCCTGTGAATAAATGAAAATAGTTGATCGCTATGAACCCGGTTTAGCCGTTTCTCTGCTGCAGTAACTGCTTCTGCCACAAGATGGAACTATTTCCCCTGATCATATGGACGAAATCCCCTTCCTGTGGAGGGGCGGGACCAAAAGAGTTTAACTCAGGGGCCTTCAACGTTTCCTTAAACCAAGGACCACTGTAACTGAAAAAGAGACTAATAAAATAATAATAATAATAATAATAGACTAATTAAAGGTCCCATGGCATGAAGAGTCCCCCCAGCCTGCCTCTGGCCCCCCAGTGGCTAGAAATGGTGATAGGTGTAAACCGAGCCCTGGGTCTCCTGCTCTGCCTTTGAGAAGATGAAAGCTCAGATGGACCGATCTGGAATCTTGCCCGTTATTAGACCATAAGGGGCAAAGTTAGCTCCCTTTTCGGCTTTGTCCTACCACCCAGAGAATTGCCCCCCACCACCCCCAGAGAGAGAGACATCAGGCTTTCAAAGAGCAAAGTGGCAGTTGGTCAAGGCCTCACCCCCATCACTCAATCTCCAATTTTTGGATGGGTGGGTGTTGAAACTTCTCAACGTGTACATTTCTATATTGAGTTCAAGCTGCTTGTTCTCGGTCTATAAATCTCTCAATGCAGGTTTGATGCCAGTCAGAGTATTCATATTTTTTTCAATGTCTTATGTTGCTGAGTTTAAACTTACAACTCCCATCTCGCTCTCTCTCTCTCTCTCTCTCTCTCGTCATTCACTTGCAATATTTTTCATTCAAGGACTGACGCTTTTGCACTCATTACACTGCTCCATATGCGTGACTGTTAAATACCTACACAGGAAAATACAGAGGCACGAACACACACACACACACACACACACACACACACACACCCACACCAACACACACACACACACCCACACACACACCACACACCCAACACACACACAACAACAAAACACCCACCACACACACACACACACACACACACACACACCACACACACAGTTATGTTGCTGTAACATTAAGTTACTTAATTCTGTGAGTTGGAGCGGATACCTACAGGTTGCGGAGCGTGGGGCCGCGCTGAGCGACGATCGCCCTGAGATGGCCTTGACCAGCTGTGCCTGTCCTCGGGACGTTCAGACTGACAGAAGGGGGGGGGGTGGGAGAGAGGGGGGGGGAGGGGAAGGGAAGGATTTTAGTTCGATGCTCTAAAATTTCAATTAGATATTGAAATTTCTAATTTTTTCCCCCCTTTGGTTCCAACATTCCCATGTTGAACCCAACGTTACGCTCTCACCTGTATGTAGAAGGTTCTGGAGCTGGTGACCATTTCAAACAGGTTGTCCCTCATCATCAGCTCACTGCACAACACAGGACACAACAGGGACACAACAGCAGCAGTTATTAACGGGCCGCAGTATATTCACCTGATAACAACTCTCTATGCTCACCGACCTCTGTTTTGCATCCTGCACTGTGGGATCTTCAGCGGGATGACTCTCAGGGCCTCCTCTCCTGCAGGACCAAGGAAAAACAACAACCCCCATAAGAGCTC
>NC_045753.1:11048785-11055415 GCF_008692095.1 Etheostoma spectabile
CCCCTGGGAATGGGTTATTGCTATCTCTTACTGACAGACGATGGGGTAGTCTCTCTCTCTTCTACAGACAGACCTGATTGTTATCGTCTCACTCTCTCCCTCTACAGACAGACTGATTGGTTAGTCTCTCTCTCTACTGACAGACTGATTTAGGTCGGGCCTTAGTACAGCGATGGTATCCTACTGCATGGACCTGATGGTTAATCTCTCTCTCTCTCTACTGACAGTACCTGATGGTTGTGCTCTACGTATGGTTCTCTCTCTCTCTAATTGACAGACTGATGGGTTAGCTCTCTCTACTGACAGACCTGATTGGTTAGTCTCTCTCTCTCTACTGACAGACCTACAAATTTACACACAACAGAGCTACGGGTTTTTTATGTCTTTGTCATGTGACTTCATCTTTGTACTCCATGTGTAATTGTTGCCTGGCTCCACGTGTATTTTTCTTTTGAGCGGAGCGTCTCGGGAAGCAAAATGAATTTCGGTGTGAACTGACAATAGAGTTGTATCGCATCGCGGCAGTGAAACAAAATAAAATACAACATGCATAACCACATGTAGGGTTCATTCAGCAGACGAGACAGCTGCGTCACATTGGTCCCGCACATCAGTTCACTTTCAGATTCTGGGTCAGAGCTTTGGAAGAATATAGCAGACATGCGGTGGAGTAATATCTTAAAGAGCATCCATAAATCTGACAGACGAAATAGGACGTTTAAAATGGAACTTCCCAGTGGGTTGAAACCTGCAGCAACCTCTGTCTGTCTGTCTGTCTGTCTCTCTCTGTCTCTCTCTGTCTCTCTCTCTCTCGTAATATTTTTCATTCAAGGACTGACTCTTTTGCACTCATTACATTGCTCCATATGCGTGACTATTAAATACCTACACAGGAAAATACAGAGGCATGAACACACACACACACACACACACACACACACACACACACACACACACACACACACACACACACACACACACACACACACACACACACACACACACACACACACACACACACACACACACACACACACACACACACACACACACACACACACACAGGGTGTGTCCTCTAAGGCAGGCAGTGGTTAGGACTTGTTAATCTGCCCACACGTGGATCGTGTGAGGAGGAATTCAGGACACATGCCGCTGCGTGTAGAGACACAGCTAACCGAGGACAACACAAGCCTCTGCTTCTTTCTGTTCTTCGATTTTTAATTTTCAATTCACTTCACTGTCTCAGTAAACATTCGTACAGCGATACTGCTAAATTTGAGGAAGCGGTGTGTGTGTGTGTTTGTGACTAGGTGTAATGTAAGCAAACATGTTACTGACAATCCACTCAAATAATAACCAACTATACCATATTTTCTCACCAGGTCAGATTTGTAGTAGCTGACAGCGTTTTCATCCAGCATGAAGTACCTCCTCTTCCAATTCTTCATCTGAGGAGGAGGAGGAGGAGCAGAGCTATTAACATCAGTGCATTTGTTGGTTTAGCTCTTCTTGGTTACAGAAAATTTCTGTTTCATTTTGTAAAAAAAAAAAAAAAGACAAAAACACCCAAAGTATGCCAGAAACACACTGTAAAAAACATCTCCTCACTATCTGCTAGCTGCCTGTCCCCGAACCCACTGTAAAAAACATTCCTCACTATCTGCTAGTGCCT
The DNA here is from genome assembly GCF_008692095.1 of Etheostoma spectabile. Lineage (NCBI taxonomy): Eukaryota > Metazoa > Chordata > Actinopteri > Perciformes > Percidae > Etheostoma > Etheostoma spectabile. Next base: position 11,050,458 of record NC_045753.1, read on the forward strand.
GTCCCCAAACACACTGTAAAAAACTCTCCTCACTATCTGCTAGCTGCCTGTCCCCAGAACACACTGTAAAAAACATCTCACTATCTGCTAGCTGCCTGTCCCCTGAACACACTGCTAAAAAACTCTCCTATCTGCTAGCTGCCGTCCCCTGCCCACACTGTAAAAAACATCTCACTATCTGCTAGCTGCCTGTCCCCTGAACACACTGTAAAACATTCAGCCAGAACATGCAACAGGCAATGAAGGTGTAAATAACGTTTTGGGGGGAGCATTGGCTTAACGTTGAATTAGAGGTATTGATAAAAAACAACTCAAAATTTCTGACTGAAGGTTATAAGTTATATGTCAACTTGAACAAGAACTTTTGTCTTATCAGCGGCCTTTGTGTTGTGTGTGTGTGTGTTGTGTGTGTGTCCTCACCAGAGCCCCCTGTTTGACACAGTATCCGGCCTTGATGATGGCCTGGTCCTGCGCTCCTCTGGACAGGTAGTAGGGCAGGTGATTCTGACCTCGCTTCAAGCCTCCACGCTCCGCCTCGTTAGGCCCCTCCCCCTGCTCCTAAAAAACACACACACACACACACACACACACACACACACACACACACACACACACACACACACACACACACACACACACACACACACACACACACACACACACACACACACACACACACACACACACACACACACACACACACACACACACACACACACACACACACACAAAATATATTAGACTTTAGCAAATACAGTTGCTTATTACACACCCAGTACATATGGAGCAGGACTAGCATTTAGACTTCATTGTCTATTGTAGGTCTGCAACTAACAGTTTTCATTGTCAATTAATCTCAATTATTTCCCCGATTAATCGATTCATTGTTTGTTCTATGAAATGTCGATGAAATGAAAGTTGTGAAAAATGTTGAAGATGACGTCCTGGACTATCTTGTCCACAACTCAAAGATATTCAGTTTATGAGGAGAGAAGAAATATTCATTTTCACATTTAACAAACTGCAATGAAAATACCTTTTTTTTTTTTCATAAAGAGCAACTCAAACTGATTAATTGATTATCAAAATGGTTGCACTCCAGTAAATAATCATCCAGCATAACATGTCTGTCTCTTCAGGTCTGACTCTCGGTCATAAAATTCAAACCAGCCGTCACTCGTCTGTGTTGATGCAGGTTGGGCACGTGACCGTGGCTGCATACCAACACTGACAGGACCGGACCTGCTGGGGCTGCTGTCGCTAACAGCTGCTAACACAACGCACATGACAGCGCGTGTGTGTGTGTGTGTGTGTGTGTGTGTGTGTGTGTGTGTGTGTGTGTGTGTGTGTGTGTGTGTGTGTGTGTATGTGTTACCTGTGTAGCAGTGATGATAGGGACTCCTCCTATGATTTCAGTCTTGTAGGAGACCTGTTTCATGGCTCCGAGTACTTCCTGGGGAGTCTCTGTGTGGCCGGTGTGGGCCTCGCCCGCCTTCGGCACCTAAAGACACAAAATCAGTTCATTGATTTTCTTGTTGAGAATAAGAGAAAAGTAAAATATCGTCACTTATCCATTCCTACACACTTCATTTCATTTAGCCAAGGCTTTTATCCAAAGCAACTTCCAATTAATATTTACACACCTACTAGTCTCACATTGCCAGACCCTCCTCCACAGAGCTGCGGAAGAAGGTCTGGCTAGTCCACACAGCATTCTGGGATGGGAGAAAAACGTGCTCTGGTTTATTGGCATTTCTTTAACCCTCCTGTTGTCCTCTGGTCAAATCTGACCCCTTTTCAAAACTGTCTATATCTTAAATATGGGTTTCTTTTAACCAATTAACAACAAAACAATGGATTGGCTCTTTGCAAATACCATTGATCACTTTCATTTCTCTTATTTTAACTATTGGTCAAAATAATTCATAATTTCTCCTTTTTTAACTCACATATTAGGTATAATTCTAGATAAATGAGGGTTATTGACCATGAATTCCAAGTATATAGTGTAAAACTAGTGGTAGTAAGGCGGGGTTAGTGAAAACTTTAAAAAAAAGTCTGAAAAAGGGACAAAAATGTCAATTCTTTTGTCAGTTTTTGACTAAGGAGGACAACATAAGGGTTAAACCAATCCCCATCGCTCCGGACACAACGACGGTGCCTCTGCAAAATGGCCCCAGGGAGAAACTTGGTTTGGTGGCACGTGTCCGTTGAAAACAATCGTTTTTACGGCCCTAAACAATCTATTTCGTGGGAATGGAGGAACACACATGACCACTGTGTTTCTCTACTGAAGTTATCGTTATAAATGCAAACGCAACAGCAGGTGTATTTGAACACTTGGCTTTCCTGTTCTCTTCTCTCTCACACTCTGCTACGCCTGAACTGAACTGTATCTCTGTGGCCTGATGGGTAATTTTCCATCTGCTGTAGCCTGAGGCATATGACAGAGCGGCCTACAAAAAGAGGAGAAACAGGGTCACCTATTGATCCATCCGTGTGTGTGTGTGTGTGTGTGTGTGTGTGTGTGTGTGTGTGTGTGTGTGCTCACAGTGATCTTAGTGGCGTTGTTGAGAACGCTGATCCATTCCACCAGATCCTGCTGGTCATTGGCCTGCAGATAAAACTTCCTCATTCCTGCATTTATAACTACAGAGAGAGAGAGAGAGAGAGAGAGAGAGAGAGAGAGATGGTAAATGTGTAGGTTGTAACCTTCTTCTTATATCAGCAAAAAAAAAAACACACAAGAGGAAGAAGAAAAATACCACAAGCTTCATGCAAATCTTGGTCTAAAATTATCCGTTTGTTTCTGGTTTCTCAGAGGCAGAGGATGTGTGTGTGTGTGTGTGTGTGTTAACATCCCATCAGATGACGACAACACACACACACACACACACACACACACACACATCAGGTCAGAGTCATTGTACAGTTTCCTCCCATTGATTGACAAACAGCTACTGTTGGTCCCCAGAGGACAACAACAAGCAGCGAGGGACAAAAGAGAGGAAATAAACCAGGAAACAGGAGAGGAAAAGAAGGAGGGAGGGAAATGGATAAGAAGGGCAGAGGAAGGAAGGACTGGGAATGAAGGAAGTAGAGAGGGGAGAGGAGGAGGGGATGGCTGGATGAAGGGAGGGAGTAGAAGGAGGTAGGAAATGGGGATGGGGGGGGGAATCAATACAGCGTGGAATAATAATACTGGTAATACTGTATTGATTCACATGATAATTTAACTTTTTGGTACTAGAACAAAACAAAAAAACACGTGACTATAGTGTGAACGCATATTCCACTATCCTCATCTCGTCCTCCAGGGTCCGAGAGACCCGTCCTGCAGTCCAACGCCTATCATTCTACCCTCATCTTGTCTTTCGGGGTCCCAGAGACCCGTCCTGCAGGCGAACGCCTATCATTCTACCCTCATCTTGTCTTTCGGGGTCCCAGAGACCCGTCCTGCAGGCGAACGCGTATCCCACTACCCTCATCTCGTCCTCCGGGGTCCCAGAGACCCGTCCTGCAGTCCAACGCCTATCATTCTACCCTCATCTTGTCTTTCGGGGTCCCAGAGACCCGTCCTGCAGGCGAACGCGTATCCCACAAACCTAATCTTGTCCTCCAAGGTCCCAGAGACCCGTCCTGCTGTGGAACGCGTATTCCACAAACCTAATCTTGTCCTCCAAGGTCCCAGAGACCCGTCCTGCTGTGGAACGCATATCCCACTACCCTCATCTCGTCCTACGGGGTCCCAGAGACCCCTCCTTTAGGAAGGTTGTGAAACAGAAAACTCAGACTGGACAGGTAGTCTAGCTAGCTGTCTGGGCTTTTTCGGGAGACAGGCGTTGCCACAGAGCGTCTCATACACAGGGTGAATACAGGTGCAGCAGCCATGGGTCGTATAAAAAAAATAAAGTGTTTTTTTAAACACTGTAGTATAGTCCTGAAAATACTATATAATAGTTATTAGTTATACTATATAATAGCCCTGTAAGATTTCCCTTCAGTGGAGCTAAGGGGCCTCGCCAAATCCATGAAGAGAACTTACCACAAGTACACAAAGAAGGAGGTAAAGAGGGAGGGAGCGGGGGGGGGGGGGGGGGGGGGGGGGCATACAAAGAGAGAAAGAACTGGAGGGAGGAAGGAAAGAAAGACAGGAGAAGAAAATGAAGAGGAACTTACCAAAGCAGAACTCGGCCTTCGGTCTGAGTTTGGTGGCATCGCTGACCTGAACGAGAGAGAGTAGAAAGTCAGTCAAATTTTCTTGTGCTGATTTGCTGGAAATTTGGTTCAAATTTGGAGAAATGTGCAAAGAAGACAAAGCCAGAAACCAGAGGAGAGAGAGAGCGAGAGAGAGAGAGAGAGGACTTACCTTGGAGATGTAGGTGAGTTTAAGAGATCCCACCTTCTCTGCACCTTTAGGCAGATTCTGAACAAAGACACACATGATATATATTAAAGCAAAGTAAAAGGTAGTTTTTTTTGTTTTATTGGAAAACAGGGATTGGTTTTGTTACTTATTCCCTCAGAAAAAACTTGTAAACACTAGGGTTGGGTGATATGATGGAAAAACAATATATCTGCTGTATATAGTCTATATGTATTTCACAATATGCAAAACCATGGAGAAAATGTTCCATGCAATCAACGTGTTCCCCTGCTATGCATCACGACAACAGACAGAGGTCTTACTGTAGGGATATGAAACGAGAACTACAGTAACTTTTTTTGTTAGTTTATAGGAATTTGCTGATTAATTTGGACAATGAATGAACATTATGTTCATAACAATTCGTTCATGTGCCCACATGAGCACTAAAAGCTAAATGCAGCGTCATAATTGTGGGTTAAAGCTGCCCTGCCGCACAAAACCGTTTTTACTTGCATTTCTTTTTGATCTGTTAGGTCCATATGTGTGTGTGTGTGTGTGTGTGTGTGTGTGTGTGTGTGTGTGTGTGTGT
>NC_045753.1:11055440-11065322 GCF_008692095.1 Etheostoma spectabile
GTTGTTGTGTGTGTGTGTGTGTTGTGGGTGTGTGTGTTGTGTGTTGATGTTTGTTAAACTAGCAGTAGCTTAGCCACTGAAAGGAGAATAAGAGGAGAAATCAGACCAATCAAAACAGCTGGTCAGTCTGACGTCATGTTGCCTGAGCTCACCTTTAATATGTAATGAGTAGGTAAAGGATGCTGATACCAGGTATCATTGGCTAGCTGTTACCAATCAGAGTCTTTGATAATGAAAATGGCCCAAATGGAGCTGAGTTTCCTGCAGCTTTCACACCACGCTAGAGGGCTGAAACAAGGTAAACAACGGTAGGGGAGACCCGCGTGGCAGGGCACTTTAAAGAAAACGGTGTAAATGGCAGCAGCTTTGCCAAAGCAACCGGCATACAAAGGTAAGACGGCAGCGTGTGAGGAGTTCCCCCAGCTGTGGAAGTACAAATATCAAAATATAATAATACTACAACAAAACCCTTTTTCTATTCGTTCCGGTTCCGGTTTCTCTAATTGTTATACAGCAGCGGTCTTAGAAATCTAATCTGAATCCAATGTATTGAGAAGTGAAAAAGTATTACAGCTTCAACTAAATATCGTTCAGTGTAGTTCTGTGCTATAAAGCCACGACTTCCTGGTTAAATAACCCGCCCCCCCCCCCCCATTGTTTAATCATATTGTGAACACCCAACTTCCTATGGTTACACTTTCTTCTGCCTTATAACTCATTTATATTCTTCTTTTTTTTACGGTAAAGAGTGAAGTGAGACCTGTGGACTCCTTTACCCTACTATGAATTCTATTAGTTTACAGAGATGAGGAGGCAGAAGTTAGTCCATCAAGACGTTCTTAATAAATCGTGTTTCAAAACGTTTACAGGATGTCCCGGAGAGTTTAGCTCGGTGTTGTTGAAGCAAGTTCATGCAAGGCAGAGTTCACTGAGAGCTATTATAGAGACTGGGGAAGGGAAATCACTCTGTTATGGTAAACGGACAGCAGGCCTGGTGTAGAATAAGACCTGCACTAAGGCCCCACACAACACACACCCAACACAACACACACACACACAGACAAGAAACACACACATCACACAAGGACAGACAGCCAGACAGAGAGAGAGACAGACCACGCACACACACCACACACCACACACACACCACCACACACACACCCACACCACCGCACACACACATTCCACACACACACACAACACACACACCACAGCACACCACACACACACCCACACACACACCACCACACCACAGGACACAAACCACACAAACACAACCAAACACACACACAACAACAGACAGAAACACACACACAAACAAGACAGACCAGAAAACACCCACACACACCAAACACACAAACAGACGTGACACACAGACCCAAAGAGCACACACACAGCACACCAACACCACCACACCGCCAGACAGACAGACAAGACAGACAGACAGAAACACACACACACACAAACACACACACAAACAAACAGACAGAGAAAACACCACACCAAACACCGACAGACAGAAACACACACACACACACCAACACACACACACAGACAGGTACAACAGACCCAAACGCAGCACACACACACAACAACACACCACACAGCACCACCAAACACACACACCACACACACACACACAACACACCCCACACACACACACACAACAAAACACACACACACACCCACACACACACACACACACACACACACACACACACCCACACAACACACACACACCCCACACACACCAACACAACACCACACACACACACACACACAACACACACAACACTTGATAGGTGAGAATGTTGTTGAATATCCCAATACCAATATTACTTGCAATAAATCACCCACATTTAAAGTGTACATTAACGGAACTCAGTTCTGCATTTCTGCTGCTTAGTAACATATCGGAATAGAGGTAAAAATAAAAGGTGAACTAAAAAAAAAAAAGTGAAAGTGTGTTTTTGTTTGATATTTTTCTTTCCACCGTTCAAATAAATCTCTGGAGTGTCTATCGCGATATGTTGCAACTTTCCAACAATATGTATATTGGGGGGGGGGGGGGGCCACTTGTAATGCGATGTAACTAACAAAAAACAACGCCGATATAGTGTTCCGCCCTAGCTGCTCTGGCGTTTTTTTGTGTGAGTTTTTGCAGCGTCCGAGACTCACCTGTGGAGTTGTCATGTTCCACAGCAGGCGCCCTGAGGGGTCCAGGATGAAAGTACCGGCGAGTTGAACCTGCCCCCGATGCCTCATTCTCCCGTATGTCCAGAAGCCGCAGATGCGAAAATCTGTCGGTCCACTAAGGCATCGCAACCCTGACCAGCTCAGCCCGCCCTGGGGCATCACAGCGAACGCTGTAAGTTTTGGGGGGCGGAAAGGTCGACAGTTAGCGGCACACCATTCAGAACAACTGGTCACGAATAGACTTCTCAAACAGGTTAGAAAGAGATAGTACTCTCTTTTAACTTACCCAGTTCTCAATAGGCAGACTGAAGGTCGGCTATGGAAACACACTGCATTCCAGGATTGGAGAAAAACTGCTCTGGTTAATTAGCAGTCGTCAAACACAACGCACAAGCAACGAGGACTCTGCCAAAATCACTCGGGAAAGGGAACGTGTTTCTAGGTGAAATTGGAGGTTGTTTTAGTCGTGCAACAGGAAACCTCAGTTGGGAAGATGGTTAGCGAGCAGTTGGATTTTACCCTGCAGGGATCTGAGGGACCAGGTAACCATGTCCTGAGATTGAGACAGATAGTCTAGCTACTGTCTGGATTTACCCTGCAGAGGACCTGAGGACGGAAGTACCATAGTCTCAACTGGACAGATAGTCTAGCTAGCGGTCTGGATTTACCCTGCAAAGATCTGAGGGAACCAGGTTAACCATAATTCAGATTGGACAGATAGTATAGCTGCTGTCTGGATTTACCTGCAGAGATTGAGGACCGGTACCAGAGTTACAGAAAATCCACAGGAGGTTAGAACGACCACACAAAGAAAGGGAGGAAGGGGACGGAAATCCGGCAAATGAGGGACATCCGGTGGATTTGTGGTCGATTGTAAACGACCCTCGAACAGGACATAAAAACCAAGTCTAACACCTCAAAAAGGAACCGGGTGGAGGACAGGCCGAACTGTCTCTCAACCACACACACACCCACACACACACACACAAACACACACAACACCCAAACACACACACACACACAAACACACAAACACACACACACACACACACACACACACACACACACTGTCACTCCATTCCTAGGTTGTGTGTAAAGTTCTGGTTGTAACTATATCTAGGTTTTAAACAGCGTATTACTCAGTCCTCCATAAAAAACGTGATTATGCCATTGCAAATTCTATAACATATCAGCCAAAGTTGGCCATATGTATTTCGGGGGGGGGGGGGCGCATTTGTTAAAATAAGCGCATTGTGCCGCCTAAATTGCCGCATAACGAACCTTATACCTTAACACTTATACCTTATTCTCCGAACCCTGAACCCTGAACCCTGAACCCTTATCTCTGATCCCTTAACCCTAGCCCGTCATGGAACCCTTAGTCTCTGAACCGAACCCCGAACCCTTATATCCTTACCCTTATCTATTAAACCCGGAACCCTTATCCCGTATCCATAAACCCTTATCCTTAACCCTAACCCTTATACCTTAACCTGACCCTTTATCTCCTAACCTGAAACTTGATCCTGCACCCTGAAACAGAACCCGTATCCGTCCAAACCATTGCTGCGCTGCCTGGGGACCGGAGATGTTGGGGCAAAAAACACCAAACACCCAGTACGCCTTGTGGTAGTGGCACGGCAGAAGGGTCATTTTGGGGACATGATAAAAAATAAAATGTAAAAGAAAATAACTACAATGGAGAAAAGGGAGATGTGGATCTGTTTTGAAAAAGCCATGTTGTGATTCTGTAATCTGTTTTTCCTCGGGGGACTGGCTCCAATTGGCTTGTTTACTCACAACACACACACACACACACACACACACTCACACACCACACACATGCTATTCAAAGATGCTAGTAAAAACGGGTTTGTGTGTAGGGACCTTTTAAAGCCGTAGATGCACATATTTGGTGGAGGGGTTTAGGGGTCCTCCCTCAGAAAAGTGATGGTTTCAATAGAAAACCAAACAGAAATAGAAATACCATAAATTCACATCCTTGTGGAGCGTGATCGATGGGCGATGTTAGACCACTTTTCAGAGAAATCGTATGTGATTGGGAGAGCGGCCTCTGGCCCCGCATACATTCAATACATCGATGATGGTGCAGATCGGCTTACAAAGGCCATAGTTAATGCGAAGAATTACTCGATGCCAGCACGTACCCACCAAGCTGAGCAACCACCGACTCTAAGTGGCCGATTAATCCAGGTAATAAATTAGACTTTGCTGTGGACACTCCCGCTTTTATCATGACACTCCAGACACATTAAACAGGCCATCCCACGCCGCCCCCTCCCGCATGATGCCCCTCACAAGGGATACCATAAACCTTTACTATAGAAAAAACCTTTAAACCAGGTCCACTGCCACTCAAGCGAAACAAAGCCCAGGAACCCCACCCCAACACCCCACCAACTCACAATGGGCCCTGTTTTTGAATAAACTACCAAAAAAGTTGCTTGAATTAAACCACCATTTTTCCACTAACTAACCAATCTAACAAATTTTGCACGACTTTCAACTACCAGACACACACCTTAAACGTCTATAATATAAAACACTACATAGTGTAAAAAGGTAACACAATGAGGCTTATGATGGCATTCAGGCAAAGTCTCCATAAATATTAGGAGAAATCAAATGTCTTGGCATGAATCACTAGGGACCTAGACACAACACCGACGGAAGTCCTAAATTAAGAAATATCATGGAGTATTTAACAAGAGACAAGCTAAACCACCACAAACTTACACTTTCTACCTCATTGGCTCTGATTACATCGATGTAATTGCATGAATTCTTGCGTGTAAATAAACCGCAGTACCCCATCCAGACTGACAGTAGCTTAACTCAGACATCAACCAGCCCTCCGCGCGTATTTAATGATCCTGTCCACCGGTACTCACTCCAGGAGTCCATTTAAACCCGATCTTCCCCGTGTAGATCAAACTGTTGTCACAGGCCTCAGAACACCGACCGAGGTCCCCGCGAGCCTCCATTAGCCGTATGCTACTCACTTCGGTCTTATGAATTAGGATTTTGGGTGGATGTTATGCTGTGTATGATAAGTGTGTGCGTCTGGCGGCACGCGAGCGGTAAAAGCGGCGGGATGGGGTTTACGTACCCAGGTCGGCTCAGTCGGGTACAGTGTGGCAGCTATCCGGCACGAGCGTTAAAGTTACACGTAGAAGTCCCCAAACTATGGACAGCTTCCGTTGGAGCTTCGAAATAAAAGCGTGGGTCGTTACTTCCACATGGATTCAAAGTAAACTACCTTTTCAACCGAGGGCTGTTGATGGAAACGGTAGTAGAAATGCAAATCTAAGTACTCTACTCCACTAATGGCTTAGTAATTCACATTTCAGGGTAGGCTACTTAAATTGCCTACTTACAGTTTCTTGAGAAAGTTTCCCGCCAGGCTAAAGGTTGATTAAAAAGAGGAATAAAAAACATCTTTTGGAAATTGATCTAACTGCCTTAATTAAAAATTAGGAAAATCCAACAATTTTTCGGAAAGCAACTTTTCTTTGTAAAGAATAATGTTTTATAAAACAATAAATGTTCTTCCTTAAAAACGGGGGCATAGTATACACCCCCCTATTGTTAAAATACAGGGGCATAGAGGTATACACCCCCCTATGTTAAAAACAGGGCAGAAGTATACACCCCCTATGTTAAAAGACCAGGGGCATAAGTGTAACCACCCCACTATTGTTAAAATACAGGGGGATAAGTATACAACCCCCTATGTTAAATACAGGGGCAAAGTTACACCCCCCTATGTTTAAAAGACAGGGGCATAAGTCTACACCCACCTATGGTTAAAATACAGGGGCAGAAGTATACACCCCCCTATGTTAAAATACAGTGGGCATACGTATACACCCCCCTATGTTAAAATACAGGCGGATAAGTAACCAACCCCCTATGTTTTTCATACAGGGCATAAAAGTATACACCCCCCTATGGTTTTTTAAAATTACAGGGGGCATAAGTATACAACCCCCTATGTTAAAAAAAGGGGGCAAAGCGATACACCCCCCCCCCCCCCATATAATCAAATTATGAAATATATGGTTCTGAAATGGGCCATTCTGCAGAATGATTTATTATTTGAATTGTGGTACTAATGCTACTTGTGTACTTTTAATTATGTAAACTGAGGATTTAAATTCCTGAGTAATTCTTCCATATTGATGATTTCACTCGAAAATGTAACTATCAGTTAAAAGAAAAGAAGGGACATCCAAAGATGGATTTGATTTCAATAGCAATGTTTTTTCTCGGGGACATGTAGTTTTATTTTGAGGGTGAATAGGTATCCTCACAGAGTCAATTACGGGTACCCTTGATCACATTGCAACCAATCCACTGCCAGAGTAAAACAAACCAAACCGCACCCAACACCCCATCCACAATCGTTGCAAAGGATGATGGTTTTATTTTTGTTAATTAAATGGCAAAAATGTCACAAAAAAAAAACAATCATAGAGCTCTAACAAAATGCTCCCTCACAAGGATGTCTGCAGGGGTGTCAGAGTGCACACACACACACAAACACACACACACACACACACACACACACAAACACACAACTGACAGGAACCAAACATCATCAAAAGAGGAAACAGCATTTTGTCATTTCATATCACAAAACTAGGGGACGTACACGGCCATATTGCCGAGTGTGTGTGTGTGTTGTGTGTGGTGTTGTGTGTGTGTGTGTGTGTGTGTGTGTGTTGTTGTGTGTGTGATGATAAAATGTTAAGAGACGGTTCTCTAGCCACCATCTAAAATGGCGTATTCATTTACAGTTGGCTGTCCTAACAACTCTGAAATTTGCTGTATTTGTTCCGTGTAACTCTCTGTGCATGCCCTCTTACAGACCATATAGAGGGTTTTAAAAGGTCTGCCAGCTGTGAATGGCTTCGTCTGAGGGGGAGGGAGAAAGCAGGATAGGTGATTACATGGGGACATGGAACTGAAGGAGGAAATAACGGTCTTCATTGGATGCAAGAAGAAGGAGCCAACTCGCAGGGATCGCACACCAATAAACTGTAATTTCTCAAAAATAACCACCCGGTACCTTGTGGCCAAGTCATCTTTATCTGACTTGCATCATGGATGCTTTTCAAGTGTTAGACATGGCTCATTCACTCAAAGTATCCAAAGTGCAACATGTCCATGTACTCTGTTCAATTGTTACCACCAAGTACGTCAACAGGAAGACCGATGAAAAACCCCTATTAGTACCAGAAAAAACGTTTTTTCTGGTTACCTTAGGGGCAAACCAAATGTCATTTTATTCATTATGTACACAGCATTTTATTTCCCTGATATGAGTGTATGAACAACCTGTTTGCACCCACAACACACAATGTGCAATATGTCCATCTTTTAATCCAACACACATTTACACAACGGCTTGCACCGCTGCAGTTAAATACACTACAACCATACAACTTAACATTGTCTGTGTGGTGTGTGTGTGTGTTGTAATGGCGCCCCACTTCCTGTGGGTTGTCGTGTGTCCATTGTGAGATCACATTATAAAAGAAGTTCAAGTGACTCCCCCCCATCGAATCCCAGTTTGTAACAACAGGAAAGGAAGAGGGAGACGGCAAGCGGAGTGGAAGAGATAATGAAACAAAATAAATGGCATGAATAGAAGAAGAAAGAAGAAAGAACGGAATCTGCACAGAAAAGACTCTCCCTAAGGGGACACTAGGGAAGAAGGAAGTTTTTGAGATTTGAGAAAACCATAATGCAAGGGAAAGAGTTTTCTCTGAATGGAGCAGAGATGGCGTGTGTTGTGTCCGGGTGTGACATCTAGTGGTGTCAGACAAGAATCACAGAAACACAGGGCAGGAAAATCCTCCTTGTTTCCTCCTCTGCCGGGTGCACACCTCCAGTCAGCGGTTTGGACCCCTACTCAAAGGCAACCGACGGGGGGGGTGGTGTGGGTGGGTCAAGAATCTCACCGGGGGCAACCAAAAACACATCCATCGTCTACACGTCGCGTAGGCATAACGAGAAAGATAAGAGAGATGTTACGGCAGGTGTTCCCTGCATGTGGTGTGTTATGCCCGTATCAGAAGGTTGCTTTTTGGTTCTAAATATATTAGCGGTGGGTTGGTTTGACCACGAATCTTCCGAATTTTTTTGGAAATCTACGCAGAGTTTTATAAATGAGGTCTTGGGATTTTAAGGCCATAATCCCTGGTCTAAAAATAAAGGGAAACACATGTATTCACAAGCTAAGTTTGAATGCAGCAGTGGTGTAATGTCATAAGTACATTTACTCAAGAACTGTACTTAAGTCTGGCCCAAATGGAGCTGAGTCTTCCTGCAGCTTTCTACACCACGCTAGAAGGGCTTGAAACAAGGTAACCACGGTAGGGTGAGACCCGCGTGGCAGGGCACCTTTAAAGAAAACGGTGTAACCTGGCAGCAGCTGCCAAAGCAACCTGCATCCAATTGCAGCCGGCAGCGTTTGAGGAGTTCCCCAGCTGTGGGAAGTACAAATACTCAAATACTACTAATACTACAACAAAACCTTTTTCTATTTCTGTTCCGGTTCCTGTTTCTCTATTTGTTATACAGCAGAGGATCTTAGAAATCTAATCTGAATCTAACTAGTTATTGAGAAGTGAAAAAGGTATTACAGCTTCAACTAAAATCTCAGTTCAGTGTAGTTCTGTGCTATAAATCCACGACTTCCTGTTTAAATAACCCGGTTGAGTTTGGGTCTGTGTGTCCACTGTCTGGGTGGTGTTTGTGGGTGTGTTGCTTGTCGTCTTTGTTGGGAGGTCATGCTGTGGTGGTTGTTTCTGGCTGTGTGTGTGTGTGTGTGTGTGTGTGTGTGTGTTCATGTCTGTCTGTCTGTCATGTCTGTCATGCTTGTGGTGTGTGTGTGTCTGTGTGTGTCGTGCGTTTGGGTCTGTGTGTTCACTGTCTGTGTGTGTGTGTGGTGTGTGGTGTTTTGTCTGATGTGTGTGTGTGGGTTTCGGTAGTTTGTGGGGTGTGTGTGTGTGGTGTGTGTGTGATGTTTGTTCGTGCTGGGTGTGGTGTTGTGTGTGTGTGTTGTGTTGGTGTTGGGTGGTTCTTTGTGTGTGTGTGTGTGTGTGTGTGTGGTTGTGTGTGTGTGTGTGTGTGTGTGTGTGTGTGTGTGTGTGTGTGTGTGCGTGTGTCTGTCTCTCTCTCCTCTGTCTGTCATGTATGTAGGGTTTCGTGTGTGTGTTTTGTCTGTGTGGTGTGTGTGTGTGTGTGTGTGTGTGTGTGTGTGGCTAGTGCAGGGTCTTATTTTACAATCCATGCATGCTGTCGAGTTCCTAACACGAGTGATTTCCCTTACCCTCCGGACTCCTATAATTGCTCTCAGTGAACATCGCTTCAGCAGGAACTTGCTTCAGCAAACACCGAGCTAAACGCTCTCTGGGACATCACTGTAACGTTAAACACGATTTTAAGAGACGTCATTGATGGACTAATCTTCTGTTCCTCCTCATCTCTGTAAACAATAGAGTCACTAGTAGGGTAAAGAGTCACACAGGCTAACTTCACTTACAGTAAAAAAAAAGAAGAATGAGAAATCAGTTAGTAGGCAGAAAGAAGTGTAACCATAGGAAGGTGGGGTGTAAACACTATGATAAAACAATGGGGGTGGGGGGGGGGGCGGGG